>NC_056734.1:177411690-177584805 GCF_019279795.1 Protopterus annectens
AAGATTACTGTGTGGTTATCAAAGAAGGTGAACTGCAGGTAAGATAAATGAAAGTTGTGTGCTTACCATAACAGTAAACCCTTGATGTCCTTCTCCCTCTGACTTTACTCATGGATTACCCACCTTAAATATTTGTGTGACCTGATATACATATTGCTGTTAGGAAGCATTGTGAAGACGCTGACCTCTGCCACTCCCATGGCCTCTCAACATACAGGATAAGAACCAGTTACACTTCTGTTGATGCACCAGACTACTGAAGTGTTGTCCATCTGAATGGAAATCATGCCTTCAGGAAGGAAGTCCTGAAGTGCCCACAATGCTAAGAGGACTGCCCTCATCTCCAAAATGTTGTTTTACAGATGGGCTTCCAGACTGGTCCACATTTCTTGAACCATTCTTCCCTCATAATGCCCCCACCCCAGCAGGGAGGCATCCATGTTAACTGTGGCCAAGGGATGAAGAAAATGCAAGCAAGCATCGCTAATGGAGTAGGGGGAGTTCATCCACCAAGGACTGTGATAGAAACATAAGTTTGACAATCTGATCATATGATGAGTGAGGAGTGGCGATGAATCCCATAGCTACCTGAGCTTTCACAAAGGCTCTCATCATTCTTTCCCAATCTGTATCAACAAACTTCTAGAACAGCTGATGGACCTAATGAATGCTGTGTAAGAAGGTCCAGAACTCAGAAATTTGAAAAGCTACCTTTCTGAATACCATGAGCCAGAACAGTAGAGTAGTTTAGGTGAGCAATCTGAAATGAAAATTGTGCTGGAGTGAGTGGGAAATGGGACTTTAATCCAGGACTGAGTTAGATCCAATGTAATCAGACTCAACGAGGGGGAACAGGGGACCCAGCTATCAACAGAGCCAGGGCAGGCAAGGTTGGGTACTCAGCGGACCTTTACCTTTTCTCTTTTTCTTTCTCTTGACCTGTATTTATGCATTATAGCTACCTCTGTCCTTTTCTTTAGACTTATTCTTGTCTCTCTCTTGGTTTCACTTTTTGTTGGCTGTGAAACCAGCTTGTCAGCACCTTTGGGCTGCTGAGTGGTCAAAGCTGCTGTAGATGAAGACCCAGACAAATTTCCTGCAGAACTTGGGAGAACGCCTGGAGGGATTACCTTGTTCTTCCTGTCCAAAGGGGCCTGTTGGCCAAAGAACAAATAAATATTGCAAGCTTCACCCAAATGCCCAGGACCAATGCAAATGACACGCAAGAATTTTGTGGCTATACTTAAAGCACTTTTAAAGCCTGAAGCCTTATCCATAATAGAAAAGTCAAGGTGAAAGAACAGACATGGGTATACCTTGTAGAGAGGGGGAACCTTGTAGTAAAAATTTGGGAAAAGTGAAGAAAACCTCTCAAAAAAAGAAGAAGAATCCTAGACCCAACGGAAATAGAGTATACAACAATAACAAGCATACAGTTATCTGAAAAGATTATTTGAGTGGAGCACTGAAGAATCATGTCTGAACAGAGTAGCAAATGAGTTCTGAAGAGTATTCTTAGTGCAGAGTATAATGGAAGAGCTCAGGCACAGGAACACTGGAGCATTGGAGAAGGTCTTAAAATTTTCCCAGCTAGTATCTGCCTCAAAGCAAAAAACTCAAGAGTAATCATGGATGGATTTGACAACATAGGATTAAAGGATAAATTATACACAGACAGAAGAGAAAAAGTGGTATAGAGAAAGGAGGAGACTGTGGCCATGGATCAGGTTAGGATAAGAATAATGTCTCTATAAGAATAACAGAAGTAGTGGTAGTACATAAGAGGCAGGTCAGGTTGAAAACAGAATAAAAAGAAGGAGGGATAGGAAGTGAAAAGTAGATACACCAGCTACATATTTATAACAAAAATACATTTTCTGTTGTTTGCATCTTCATACACTCATGTCTTTACAATAGAAGTAAAAAGGTGATGTGCTTGATATGAGAGTTACCAGAATGTCTCCTTCCAAGGAAATGGTTGTGAAGATGGGGTAAGCATGTCTCCTTCCATGGAAATTGTTGTGAAGATGGGATAAGCATGTCTCCTTCCAAGGAAATGGTTGTGAAGATGGGGTAAGCATGTCTCCTTCCAAGGAAATGGTTGTGAAGATGGGGTAAGCATGTCTCCTTCCAAGGAAATGGTTGTGAAGATGGGGTAAGCATGTCTCCTTTCAAGGAAATGGTTGTGAAGATGGGGTAAGCATGTCTGCTTCCATGGAAATTGTTGTGAAGATGGGGTAAGCATGACATGTGTTTTAGAATATTGAGTTAGGTAGCAGGGTATGAATTCTTTAAGAAATATGCATTGCATGGCAACTTTCACTCTTTTGATTCTATGAAGCAAACTGCTGCTAACAGGTATCTCATATGGCAACAAATTAATATGCACACTAATGCACAGTACATTTACACACAAAGTCACAAACAACATATTATCAACCCTCGTCATATATAATACACCAATACGACACATGATACATAGGATAAACAGCTACTATATAAACTGTCTGCTCTGTTCCACTCCCATGAGGAGACAGGGACAATGTATCTTAAAACTCTACTGTATAAGTTACTCCCATTACACAAACAAGATAACCTGATAGTGGGATCTGCACTGTGGAAAATACCTGCATGCTTTTTGTGTGTATGTGATCTGCTCATTATGTAGCCTTATCTTGCTCATGGATAAATATAACAGTATGTCAGTTAAGTGTGGGCTTGGTAAATCAAGTGAATACAAACCTTATAATGGTGTTTCAGAATGATCCATTCACGGGCCCCTATGATTCATCTTATATAACAATCTACATATAATACAACAAGCTGCTGGCATTACACTCCTCTGCTCAGCCAAATGCCATAATTAACTCCAAGCCATCTTACTAAAATTAGAGAAATGGTTACAAGATTTCAAACATAATACTAAATTCAAGCAAAATCAACACCACTTACACAAACCAGTAAAGAGCTTAAGGGAGCCATTAGAAAGCTCAAAGCTGAGTATGAACTTAAAACAGTCACCAAAAATAACTACAGATCTTTAATTAAATATGTTAGGCAGTTAAGAGCTCATAATAGACAATGCTGAGAGCTAGTCCACAATAATACTGCACACACAAAAAGCATTTGTTAAGCTTTCACTTACAGTTCTGTGTAATTAAGCAGGTCACCATACTGGTCAGCCATAGGGCTCTTTGTTTCTACTTGAGTGGTTGCCTCCTTCCCCTGTAACTGAAGTAAATTGACTCTTACATTAAGAGCTGTAATACTTACCTTATAGCTTTAGGACACCTTAGGAAACCTTGTAAACTGCAATAGTCCTGCTACGCTCGGGCTCTCTTCGCTCCCCTCCCTGCCCCCAATTCCCTCCCGCCCCCAGTACCTCTAAATTTATAGTACTATAGCCACTCCCCCACTTTCTAGATCCTATCTGCTTTCATCTGGGATAATTCCACACACCCCCATTCTACTACCTCCATTTTAATAGCACCTATTAGCTTTCATCTGGCATTCTCCCATCCCCCTTCCAGTACCGTTACCTCACCACTCTATCTTCTGGTGTTGCATCACCAGGTAAAACAGTTCCTTAACTCACTAGCTGAATCACAGATAATGATAAACTCCTCTTTACTACCCCTCTTATTCACACCATACCTCTTTACCTTGTATGAAAACCAGTTTCTCACGGGATTTCAGGTCCCAAAAGGCCATACTATCACCCGAGCTGTAAATCCTTCCACCTTCAATCATACTTACAGTACCAGATCCTATCCAACATCTTGTTCAGTCTATCAACATCTCAACCCAAGGCACATTAGCTCTAGATCCAAACACTACCACAAACTAATTCTTGAAGTTCATCACCAAGTATAATACTTGGTGGTGATATTCACCCCAACCCTGGCCCACTCACTTCAGATACACATACCCCCTCTACTTGCAATCTAAGCTACAAACCTACAATTAATAGGCCAACTAACTCTCTCCTAGTCTGTCATCTCAATATTAGAAGCATTAATAACAAGGTACATGAATTGCATGCACTTCTGGATGTCCACTCCCCTGAGATTCTTTGTTTATCTGAAACCTGGTTAAAACCTAACACTAAAGACAATGAAGTGTTACCACCTGGGTACAACATACACAGGCTAGATCGTGCTTCAAGGAAGGGGGGTGGGGTAGCTGTACTCTATAAATCTGAGTTGAATGTCACCATAGATGTAATACAACCACCTCAGATTAATAACTCAGAGATTCTTGCCACCAAATTGCAACTTAATAAAAATAAATGCATTAATATCATCTGTATGTACATTCCCCCAGGTAACAATATATCTACATTTTAAGATATCCTGCACTGGCTATCATGTCACTACCCCCAAGAAACCCTACTACTTGGAGACTTTAACATAGACTGGGGCACCTGTTCCTTAGAATCCTCAACCACCCATATTAACCTGCATGCATTTACACAAATTATATCCACCCCTACCAGGATAGGTAAACCCAACCAAAAAGAAAGTATACTTGACTGGGTACTCATAAATAGTCACCCCCAACTGTACACCTCTGGTACCCTCCTTGATGGCCTAAGCGATCACCTTCTCATATATGTAATTAAGCACAAAACCATTAATTCCCAACAACCCTTACTCAGAAAGGTGGGAAACAATAAAAATGTTGACCCTGCCAAATTCCAACAAGAACTAAACTCATGTAATTGGTCTATTCTAAAACACCTCCAACTTAGAGGAAGCAGTAGCATACTTTAACAACAAATTCCTTGAGATCCTTGATTTGCATGCACCTGTTCGTTCAAAGAGAACCAAGGCAAAAACTGCGCCATGGCTTTCTAAAGAGTCTAAACTCAAAATTACCCTTAGAAACAAAGCATGGGCTTTATGGCATTCTTCCAAAGACCCTCAAGATCACATTAAATACAGGCAATCCAGGAACAAAACCAAAAAAATCAATTTTACATGATAAAAAACAATACTACTGTAATTTACAGACAGTAAATCAAAATAACCCTCAGAAGTTTTGGGCAGGTTTAAATAATCTACTACATCCTGGACAAACCTCAACCCCAATCCCTGCTGCTACTATTGATAAAACCCCTGAAGATGTTTCTGACAGTTTTAACCAATTCTTAAATGAGACAATTCAAGCCCTAGCTAGCCAACTACCTCCTAGGTCCCCTGGTCCTGAAAGTAGCACCCCTAGAAACCTACTTGTGTTCAGCTTCCAACCAGTCGCCACTTCACTTATCTGTACCTTGATCAAAAAATTAAAACCCACTACACTTTCTGCTGATCAACTCCCTGCCGAGTACCTACAAAAATCAGCTGATACTATTGCTTACCCCGTCTCAATACTAATCAATCGAACAATAGCAGAAGCTAAAATTCCCACCATCTGGAAAATATCCTATGTAATCCCACTTCACAAAGGAGGCAGCTCTACTGAATTCTCCAATTATAGGCCAATAGCTATACTCTCTCCACTTGCAAAGATTATGGAAAAATGTATTCATAGACAACTCATGCACCACCTAATCCAGAATCACGTTATGGCAGACACTCAGCATGGCTTCCGTCCTCATCACAGCACTACTTCAGCCCTCCTAGCCTTTACCAACACCATAACCATAATTGCAACAATAATTATATATCCTCAGCCCTCTTTCTGGATCTTTCTAAGGCATTTGATATGGTTGATCAACAACTTTTAATCCACACCCTGTAAACATTCTGTCTAGATACTGGAGCCCTCCAATGGTTTCAATATTACCTGAATGGTCAACAGCAGGCTGTCCTCTGGCAGAACAAACTCTCTAACCTTCTACCTAACACCTTTGGAGTACAACAAGGCTCTTTACTAGGGCCCTTGCTGTTCTCCATCTTCATTAACGACCTTTATACTGTCAACCCAAAAGTCAGCTGTATCCAATATGCGGATGACTCTACTGTGATTTGCTCAGCCTTATCTCTAGTAGAGTTATGGTCAGCTACCCAGACCACCTTTAATACAATAGAAAACTGGCTCTCTGAACATCGTCTGATCCTAAATCCCAAAAAAACTAAAATGCTGTTATTTTCGCCAACACGTAGGTCTACCGCTTTCACCTTTACCATAAAATCAAATGATGGCACAATAATCTCCCCTGACCCATGTACAAAACTATTAGGTGTCATCATAGACAATAATCTAAAATTAGACCTACATGTTAACCAAACTCTCAAAACCATCAATAAAAAACTAGGGTCACTTTACAGAATAAAAGCCTTCCTAACCCCTCCAGCTAAAATTGCCATAGCTCGCTCTCACCTTCTTTCAACCCTTCTGTATGCATCCCCTCTACTCTCGAATTTAAACAAGACTGTCCTTAACAAACTCTCAATTTGCTACAACCACATTGCCAGGTTTGCCACTGGGCTGTCTTTTAGGACACATCATTGCATCAATCTAAATCAGCTTGGGTGGCTTGAACTACCCAGCCTAATCCAGTATAACCAACTGATTATGGCCTATAAAATCCTCTATAATCCCGACAATACTCCTGCACTTAAAAATATTATCACCCCTACAACAATCCTAAACCGCTTCGATCCTCTAAAAAACTACTAATTCAGACTAGCAAAATTAATAACACAGCCAGTGATTCTCTCTTTGCAAACTCTGTAAGTAGATCCTGGAACTCTCTTTCAGCTAATATTACCTTACTTTCCACCTTAGGTCAATTTAAAACTAGACTCAAACAACATTTGTCACTTAACTGGCTATGTCAGTGTATCAAGCCTGGCTAACTCTCTCTAGAATGTGTAAAAATCTGTTAACCAGTTTACTGTGTAATTTAATTTAATCCTGACTTGTGCTCAGTATTAACTGTAACCTGTGGAACTTGTTTAACTTGCTTACTTATGTAATCTCTGTAAATAGTCTGTTTGTAATATGTAATGCTGGTATTATGTAATGCTGTATCTGCTTACCCTTGGAGCTTTTCTCCCCAGGCCTCCGCTGAAAATGGACATGCATCCAGTCGGACTATCCCGGTCAACAAATATAAAATAAATAAATAAATAAATAAATCTCATCCAAAGACAATAACTAATATCCAATGAATACATTTAGTGCAAATTTTACTCCATCTACAATTATAGCTGTCCCCACAGATTCCACAGTTCCATCAAATCCCTGGAATTACTGTGCAAAAAGTTCTGTCAGCTCTCTCAAAAGCTAAGAATACCTCATCCATGGGCTGTTATAATACACCATATTGATTTACCCCTATTTAATGTCTTTAATCTAAGCCTCTGCACTGGTTGCAGTCTTGAAGCCTGGAAAACAGCCATTGTATTGTCATTAAACAAGGGTGGTTCATACATGTACTCTGGCACCTATAGACCCTATTAGTCTCAATAGCCTCATATGAAAATCTATGGAGTTTCTCACCTAAGACCTCATTAATCTGGACATTGAAAATGTACTTATTCTGGGCCCTCATCAATTTAGCTTTGTCAAAGAAATTCCTGCCTCTTTAATGTCATAATTTTCTTTGAAAAAGTAACCACAAGAGTGGATAGCAGTTATATTGTACACACAACATACTTTGAATTGACCAGGGCCTTTGATACTATTCCCCATGCTGGCATTACAGACGGACAGAATTGTAAATCTGAATATAAATCCTTATGTTGTGCGGTGGATAAAAAACTGGTTGTCTTGACAGAACCCATATGGTTAGAGTCATAAGTGCCACCTCTGAAAGCAAAAATATTACCTGTGGTGTACCACAATATTGTGTCAGTCCCTCTCCTATTTGGCATTTGTCTCGAAGATCTTCAGAGCAGCACTCCCGGACTATGGTTATCTAAATTTGTAGATGACTATAAACAGAGTGTTGTTAATTAGCCTTCCACTGACAGGGTAAGACCATGTCAACAACTGATCCAAGGGCAGTTGTCTCAAACTAAATGTGAAAAAATGTAGCATCATTCACTTTGGTAAACAAAACATTCTTGCATACCATACAGATGGTAACCTCTCCAATAGAAACTGTCATAACAGATTTGGGTACTCCTGTTGATAATTCCTTCTTGTTTGACAGTCATGTCTCTGCACTAATTTGGAAAGCCTTATATCTGGCTCATGTAATTTCCAGTGTCTGCCCCACTAGATCCACAGAAGTTTTATTCTACTTTTTTCATATCTCATCAGATCCATTATTGAATATAATGCACCTTTTGACTTGAATTTGTCTAAAGGTATCACTTAAGCAGAGAAACCTCACAGATTCATAAATAAAACGATCAGTAGCCTCAAAAATATCTTAGTTATCAAGACACACTGGTATCTCTCTTTCTATACTCAGTCTCTTAAAGACTCCTTGAAAAGCTGTGTCTAGATTTTTGAGCCATGAAAGATGCAACCCTCCTTAACCTTCTGTTACTTCACAGAATAAATGGTATCTCAAATACCAATTTATAAAAACTAAACCTTCATCACCAGGTAAATAAGACATGCTGTCATGATGGAGTTGTATCATAACACATCTCTCATCTCCAAAACAAACTTCCATTACATGTCAAGCCGAGTGACACCCTGGCCACCTTCAAAGTAAACCTAGATAACTGGATAGGCAGATTCAAATTTACCACCTCTCCGCAGCCTGTATTGTCTTGCCCTCCTTGAGGCTAGATGGAACCTTTGAACAAAGTTGTTTGGGTAGTTCTGTAATGGTCTGCAGACTGATTACATAGTACATATCTATGAAACTATTCTATTCTTCACCGGTCATTATAAAAAACTTCACTCACCTAAACTCGAATAACCCACACAAATGAAGAAAAATATTTAGTTATTGATGATCGTCTCTCTCTCTCTCTCTAGAAGACCAATACTTAAAAAAATATATATCCTAGATTGTATATACAGGATAAGATATTTGGTGTATTCACAGATGTTATTGCCACAGTGCTACTAGTGCTTTGCTGCTGAGCTTTAGTGGTGCAATAGTGTTAACAAGCAATTCATGGAGGAAAAACTCATTACGGGCTCATTTAGATCTCTCTAAATTGAACAAACAGTGCAGACAGAACAACTGAAGGAATACAACCTTTAATGACCAAGTTTAGCGCTTTCTTCCCACTTCATAGGGACTTCCTCAGAACCAGTTCTGGTTCTAAGAAAGTCCCTATGAAGTGGGAAGAAAGTGCTAAACTTGGTCATTACAGGTTGTATTCCTTCAGTTGCTGTGCTGTGCTTTTTTGATTCTACAGTCTTGTTTCAGAGGAGTGCAGACAGAACAATTGCTCTAGTGTCCCCCCTACCAACCTATCCAACAGTACTGCAGAAGCACACACAAATGTACACACACACACACACACAAAAACAGAGCTGCAGTCATGCTCCTACATACACACATGAGCGCCCATGTATACACATACACATGCACACACAGCTGCAGTAATGCTCCTACATATCACACACATGGGTGCCCATGTACACACACATACACACAAACACATACAGCCTCAATGTACTAAGTCGATGCAGTGCTAACTACCCCATTCCTGCTACAGACAACAATTAATTTATTCAGTAGAAAGACAGTCTACATTTCCATTGTATTCCCTCTGAATAATGTGGTAGCCTTTGATTGGATATTAATGTACTATTTCAATCCCAGCATAAGGCTCCATGGAAGAGCATGTGGCTAATTTCTATTGGCTGTGTTCCATGAACTGCTACATTTATATGTTGGAATGTCTGCTAGACCAATGTAGCACCTCTTCCCTGTGACTACATACTGCTGTAGCACTTTAGTGTTCTCTGAATCAGAAGCAAGAGGCATACTGTGCAAATATGCAGGTTTGTACAATATGCTATATATTTATGAATGCACCCAATTAACTCACACCATCAGCCATGCTAAAGACAGTTACCATCCTAATTCACACTAAACTGTTCTATATTTGTATAATGTATATTGATATCTTAACTAGGCTCAAACTGCAAGTTATACGATGTATTCTTGATATTACAGAGATGAACTCATGATAATCAGGCACCTGAATCTCACTGTAAGATGGGAGAGGATATATCTTGTTAAATAACACAGTAATATGAATTGCCACTCTAGCTGGTGAATTTGACAAAAAGTTGCCATCCTTGGCAGTTAAAAAAAAAATCAGCCAACTTACACAGAGATGAAGAAAATGTCTTTCCAGTGGGTGAGAAGCCAGGCTACAGAGACTGTTCATCACCCAAAAGAGAATGTCAGATCAGTGTACCTCTGCTGATATCTTTTTGACAAAATGCATTATTTTTTGAGGGAGATCTTAGACGGCAAGCAGAGTACTCATCCATTTCAAGCCTTATCATGTCAAAGGCCAGCATGCCTCCACTGGCTTTCCAACATTTATCTAGCCCTCCTAGGAGAATGGTGCTCAGAATTAAACCACGTTCACATTTTTCAAAGGCACAGAATATTTATGAGTTAGAATTAACAAATTCAGAGCTGCAGATAATGGCCATTTGCAATCAGGTGTTCACTAACAACAGCCTTCAGCAATGATCTCTAACAAAAGATGCCTAAGCAGAGAGGATAGTTCAACAGGTGATAGTTTTTTGACTACCTATGTTTGCACAAATATCTTGATCCTTCTTCAAAAAGAAATGTAAGCCTAGTGAGACCTACTCCGACAGCCAAACGAATAAATAAATAAAACCATAAATACTTTCCCTGAATTCTTTTACAGATTATATATTTGTAAAAACTGCTATGAATTGCTAATGAGTAGACAATCTGTTCAGAAAAGTGAGACAGTAAAACTCTATAGCAAAGACACACGTTTTCTTAAGGCATGTGGCCAGTGGGATACTTGTTGTGAACAGTAATTGAAATACAAAAGCATGCAAGATATACATTTCATATTCGTAGTTACAGAGGACAACTGAGTCATCAATTCTGGTTTGAGGTCTGCAACTGTCACTTAATATGCATAATATAAATATTTCAGAAAGTTGTATGACTAGTAAGGTTCGATTCAGCTACTGTTACACTACACTACAATAAGTCCCCACAAAATACTGTGGAATTCATCATTAGAGTTTTTGGATACTAACTAGAAGTGTTATGATGCTATTTCTAAATGTCATTTACTATAAACATTATTATTCAACACAAATTTCATCAAGTTTTGTAAGGGTATTCAGGCAATAGAATTTCATACTTTCAAATGCACTGCAAATAACAATGCTATTAAATTTACCATTTAGCATTTATTATTCAGAAAAAGGCACTACAGTATAACTCTGCAAATGTAGTTGTTGTGTGTGTTCTGTATAAGAATTACCTAGATGTTAGATGTCACACTTAATGTAGCAAGATGTTGTTGTGTCTTTCGGCTTTTCCCAGTTAGGGGTTGCCACTGCGGAACTCCGGTCTGCTAGTGATTGGTAGTTGATTTTTACATGCAGAGTTACCAGCCCTGACGCACAACCTTCAATGAAGGTACGCCCATTCACGCATGTCTCCACGCAGAAGACACTCTAGCTGAGAATCGAACTGGACAGCATCTTACTGTGAGGCGACAACAATGTAGCAACACAAATTTATTAAAAATGTATCAAACATGAACGGAACATCTTACCATGGCACAACTTGCCATCTTCTCCCAATGTCTGTCCAGCAGGGCATTTACAGTAGTAGCTACCAATAGTATTACAGCACTGATCCTCACAACTTCCATTCTCATTGGAACATTCATTGACATCTGTAAGGAAAAATACAGAAGGTAGTAATAATATATTTACCAATTAACAAGGCATAATTTACTTGGCATACACAAAAGCAGAACAAAGGCATGTTTGCCATCTAAAGTTGAGCAATGAGTCTTAAATATTCAGCTGCATTTCTTTCAACAGTAAAGGGCATGCAGAAATCAGACAGGAAGGCTGGACATATTTTGCATGATAAGTATCTCCTTTTGTCCATGGAAAGAAATAATGTATAAAAGCAGAATGCTGACGCTAATTATAAACTAATGATTTGAATTTACTATCTGCAAGTTATGACAAGCTCCCAAGAGACAGGTATGCAAAAGGCATAACTGAGGAAGTCACTTTCTCAAGAAAATGATTTTAGCACTCAAGTATTCCTGCACCTTCACAACTTAATGCCTGCCATCAGGCCTCTGGTCAGTACCGACACATCCCTCAAAATATGCCTATTTCTCACCCTTCATAGAGAGGCTAGCAGATGAATGTCTCAGCATTCTCTATAGTCCCAAACCATTAAAGAATAGGCAGAATGTAAAACCCATGTTTTTAGCAGATCAGAAGGGTACCCTGTGTTCTGTGCTAGAAGAATAGATCAGTATGGCTATAAGGTTTTTATATCATGGAGTACCTCTGAATTGCCAGCAAATGAAATGCAAAATACCAAGCTCAAATCTCTGAGTGAGGAAGAACATTGAAAAATGCCAGGATACACACAATGGCATAGTCATATCTCTCAACTGTACAGATTTTCCCAGAATGTCCAAATTTTTGCCTCATAAAATTTTTTTTTTTTTTTTTTGGCTAATCACTAAGGATTCAAGTCTCTAAATAATGACAGACACTGTCTCAGGATTTCATATATATCAGAAAATTCATGCTAATACAAATTCTGTTATTCCAGGAACTTTTATAAGAGCAATATTTAAAATGCGTCCCTATTTTTGGGCCTTTGCCCCCACCCCCCCACCCCCCATTATTTTAGGCTTTGTCCAGGTTTTTTGTGCTAAGAGGCTGAGTATGGTTTTGCAGCAGCTCATGAACATATCATCCCAAGAAAAACAAATGCTGTAGCAGCCTCAGTCTCAATTAGGTGATACTGACCTTCACCAGAATTTGCATTTAGAAATAATAAGACACTTAAGCAACAATTGTTTTATAGACAACAATCATTTTTTTTCGGACAGTGCGGACTGAATGTACTATTCATGTAGATTATGTACTGCATGTAAGTTTGTATGGAGTGTAACCTCTATTCATCACCCAAGGATGTCTAAGACCATTGAATTTGTTTTTTATGCAGATTGCACTAAGAACATAGTCTACTTAGCTAAATGTATAGAATGTGAGGGAGTCTATGTAGACAAAACTAACTGAACTCTCAAGGAAAGAATATTGGAGCATAATAACGATATTCGTAATAAGAAATTAAGTAATGCCCTTGCAAAACATGTTTCAGAGAAGGGTGAGGCAGATTCCTTTAAGTTTTTGGTGTTAAGTATTGTTGAATGTGGAATACGTGAAGGTGAGATATGTAATGAAACAGAATATGTTGAATTACGCTGAATAATGCTGAATATTGGACCTAAGGGCTAATGTTTTCCCAGGTTTGAATACCTCTCTCTTTAAAACCAGCATTGAATAGAAGGAGTTTGTATTGAGTGTATTTTTGATGTGATTTATCACATGATTTGTTTTTAATTTTTTACTGGTTGTTTGCTCTTATTTAAATGGCTGAATGAAATGTTGGTTTTATGGTCTGAAGAAGTGGAGTTTCTGAGAAAGCTCTGACCATTCTTTTAATAAATACCACCCAGCCTTTATTGGATGTCTGTTTTTGTATTTTTCCCTTCACCAGAATTCACTGGGAGTGTTAATCCCATGAACAGATGTACAAAGCTATGCTGTACAAGGCATCACTGATGAGACTGAACTGTGATTAGACGGGATATTCTTGTGAGTGCATGGGTTGCCATACCTTGCTAGAGAAACATAATTATAAAAAAAAACTGCTATTATTAAAACGCCAACATGTTAAGTGATATATCTGAATGAAGATGACAATGTCCATATTTCAATAATTATACATTTTTTTTCAAGGAGGAGTGTATGGTTGGTGCTTATGTGCATCATGTTGAAAATTATGGCGATTATGAAAAGGTAGGCTTGCCAGCTGTGGACAGTGACAAAGTAAGTTAAGCATATCAGCAAGAGGCAGACAATTATGGGAAATATCAAATTAAATATGTTAGAGGTGGAAAACATGGAACATATAAACAATCAAAACAGTAAATTTTAACACCAACAGTTTGATGGATAGGGGCAAATGACCATCCCTTTAGAGCATAATGGAAGAACTGAAAACAGATTTATATGTGGAATATGACATGAGTCTGAATGAGGGGAAATTTATTTCTGCTTAAAATGGGAATGGGAACATGGTTTGACTGAATAAACATTAAGGAAAGATGATTGCAAATTAGGAGCTGTCATTGAATCTCAGACTGACACAAATGTTCTCCAGGAGGGGCTGACACAGACTGGTGTCAGAGTCATGGCCTAAAACTAAATGCCAAGAAATGCATAATAGTATCCTTTGGGAAGTCATCCATCCCTGGTAATTATCATATTGACAACACATCCCTTACAGTTGACCCAGTAGTCAGGGACTTAGGGACACGCATAGATAGTAATCTAGCCTTTGATCATCACGTGTCTACAGTGGTGAGGAAATCATTCTATGTTCCTCAACTTATAAACAAAGGTATGGCATCTAAGTCCAAGGAAGTCATCATTCCACTGTATTCAGCATTCATAAGACCTATCATTGAGTGCAATGCTCCCATTGGTATGTACCTATCCAGGCATTTCCAACAACTGGAACATCCACAGAGGTTCCTCAGGAAAAGAATACAGGGCATAAGTAATATGTCCTATGCAGACTGCCTCAAGGCCCTATCCCTGTATTCTGTCTCCTACAAGCTTTTGAGGGGAGATCTATGCCTGGCATATAGGGCATTGTCAGATCCCACTCTGTTGGACCTCCAGCATATCCATAAAACAAGCAGTACCACAATTACCAGTTCTAAAGACTTAAACTTTGCCTGAGATATAAATACGACCTGCTGGAGACAGAGGTATGTATCACGGAGACTACCCAGTCTATAACAGGCTCCATGTGAAGCAGAGTTCCTCCCTAATTCAATTCAAGTGCAACTTGGACAATTGGATGGGAAACTGGAAATTCATCCCTGGTTTAGCACCTATGTCTCTGATGCAAACAGGTAACCTGTAAATGGTTCTTCTCCCCAGGCCCATGCTTACACTTATCAAGGGTATCAGAATTCATCACAGACTTCGGATGCAGGGCTAGTCTTAAAAAGGCCCTTGTGGTCATTAGCCTAGTAAACACCTATGCTCACATGCACACTTTTATGAAATCTACAGAAATAATTGATTCTTTACAGGTATGTACATATTGCAAAGGAAGTGCTAAAGTCAATAGTGGCATAATAACTTTCCTATCTTAGTAAAACGGGTATTACATATAACTCCTGGCTCACCTCCACATATTCCATTACTCATTTTTTTCTTTCTCTTGATTTCTTTTTTTAAGTTGTAAGGTAGCTCTCATTTTGTTTTTTGTTTCATTCTGCCCACCAAGCTTGACAACCACTGAATAGTCCTTTCCCTTGGACTTCATCACATTCATTCCCCAATATTAAGTATCATCAAACAAGGGTGAGTGCCATCCAGAGGTGACTATTATCTATGTTGCCATGTGAGTAATTCTTGCTTTTTTTTGGCATAAGGGGAGTGACAACATTTATGTACTTAGTAACATAACAACCTTACTAGTGTTGACATTAGCACTTGCATCTTTGCAAAGGCCACCTACATCCTTCCATCTTATAGGTTCATAGATTCATAGGACACTACTAGGCTATTGGCCCAAAGGCCCTTATAAGCATAGCCAAGAATTTCACCCATGTTCCCACAAAGTCAGCACCTGTTTTCCCTGTCCAACAGGAACACAGGTGGAATCCCATGGGTATATTTTCTGTTTCCCATCCAGTCATCTAAGAGGGTTAGTGAGGTACTCTGCTTGACATGGACAGGGAGATGATCCCACAGATGGGGGAGTTATTGGGACACAAATCTATCCCACCAACAAGTTCTATTAATGTCACAGACCAGGTTGAGGCCTTGCATGTGGGTTGCACAAGTGGAGTTTGACTTACTGATATGCAGCAACTCCATCAAGGCTGGGTCTGAAATGGCCTTGTGTGCCCCACACAGGTCACCTCTGAGTAGTCTGGAGGAGACTGAGTAGAGGGACAGGACTTTTACCCTATCTGTATAGGATAGGTGTTTGAGACTCTGGATTTTCCTGGTCAGGAACCTCTGTGGTCTCTCCAACTGCTGCATGTGCTTGGCAAGGTACATGCTGAAGAGGGCATTGTACTCAATAATGGTTCTGATAAGAGAGGAGTACAGGTATGTTTTGACCTCCTTGTTCCTGGATGAAATACCCTTACTTATGAGGTGGGCCATGCAGAAAGCCTTCCATACAATGGAAGCAACGTGATGGTCAAAAGTCAGGTTACTATCAACCTGGCTGCCCAAGTCTCTCACGACTGATTGCATGCTTAGTACATTGTTATTAATATGATAATTAGGGAGACCCCATTTTCCCCAAAGGAGATAATGATGCATTTCTTGGCATTCATTTTGAGGCCATACTTCTGGCACCAGTCATTAACTTGGGTAAGGCTCTCTTGGAGGATGTCCACATCACTAGGGGAATTCATGACAGTGCCCAGCTTGCAGTCATCTGCAAACTTGTTCAGCCACAAACCACTGGTTTTGGCTTGCACCTCAGAAAAGTCTATCCCAAACAGTAGAGGCCCCAAGACTGATCCTTGGGGTACATCACCCATTAATGGTCTACAACTAGAGGTGTCTTCTCCTATTTTGACTGAGTGGGTTCTATCAGTGAACCAGTTAGCTACTCATCTGGTAACATATAGGTTGATGCCTAGCTGGATGAGTTTATCTATTATGCTCGAGTGGGGAATAGTGTCAAAGGCTTTGGCTAGGTCAAAGTAGGTGGTGTGCACTGTCTTCCCCTCATCCATGGCTTTGGTGACTGTTTTGAAGAAGGTGACCAAGTCTAACAGCCATGATCTCCCTTTGACAAAACCAAACTGTGTGGGATCAAGTGTTTGGAGGTCCTTGTTTATAAGGTCCATGATAATGCATGCCATGGCCTTGCAGATCAGGCTAGTTAGGCTGATGGGCCTATAATTGCCTGGGTCGGTGGACGCTCTACCTTTGTGTAGAGGGATGACAGTGGCTGTCCTCCATTCTACTGGGATGAAGCCGGTGCACAGACTTTGATTGAATAGGGTGCCCAGTGGTGCTGAGAGCTCTTGCCTGAGTTCATGTAGGACACAGCCAAGGATATTGTCAGGTCCCATGGAGCCTGTATTTTATGCCTTTGAGAGGCATTAATGATCTGCTCCCTGGTGATGACGGGAGGGGGGCAGGTGCTGGGGATGTCCCGGTTTACTGATGGGTTGGACAGGGAGGTGAAGTTTTCACTGAACTTATCTGCCAGTAGGTTGTCTATATCTATGGCATTTGTGTATGTGTTATTCTTGACCACCAATTCAGAGCAGATTTGGTAGTTACCTTTGAGACTGCAGACGTATGTGAAGAAGGCCTTGTGATTGTCCTTAGTGGATGTGGCCAATCTGAACTTGAAGTTAGCCTTAGAGGATTTCACCAGTGACCTTATTTCCTTGCTCAAACAAAGGAGAGATTGCTTCCAACTTGGCACCTGCTGCTCCTTGGTCCTGGACAGCATTTATTTCCTTTTATTATATAGTCTGTTTATTGCTGCTGTCCACCAGACAGATTTACCCTTCCTTGAAGAAGATGATTTGGTCCTGTCAGGTATTGCTGAGTCCATACAGCTATATAGGTGCTCATACAGTTTTTCTGGTGTAGGCTTGGACGTTAGTGCTTGTTCCGATTGAAGGGATGGTGGGTGTGAAGCTGCTTATACCTGCTCTCAGGAGGTTGTAGTCAGCACTGGAAAAGTGTTTTTGTTTGACTCTGGCAAGGGCGGGGGGGTCAGGGGAGATGGTGACTTTGAAACTGATTGCTTTATGGTCAAATCTTACCAAGGAGGATGACCCTGTTGGGGTGCTACAGTGGCTACTCATATTGGTTAGTATCAGGTCCAGGATATCCTCACCTCTTGTGGGGGTGCCGACCAGCTGATCCAATGCATTGGCAATGACAAAGTCAAGGAATCTCTGGGCAATCATGCTTGAGCTAGAATAGATCTTCCATGCTATGGTTGGATAGTTAAAGTCACCCTGGATCAGGGTAGAGGGTTGAATCTTGATGGATACAGGTAAGTCCAGAAAGGTTGAGTGGGCCTCCTGAGTCATGGCTGAGAATTTGTAGCTAGCTATGATTTGAATAGGTGTTTTATCAACAGTTAACTGCACCTGGAGTGTCTTCTGTGCATCATACTGTCTGACCAGCCTGAAGGTGTGTATGTCTTTGATAAATATTGAAACTCCACCTCCTTTGGCTTTGTAGCCCTCCATTTGCGGTCTGAAAGTATGGTAGAACAAGTAACCTGGTAAGGCTGAGTGCTCTTCGCAGGTTTGAATCAGGTTTCAGTGACTGCAAAAATGTCAGCATCTTCCAGGACAAGGAATGCTGGCAATGAGTGCAGTTTCATGTTAAGACTCCTAGCGTTTAGCAGCATGACCTCTAAATTTCATTTAGAAGAATTTTTTACCTTGGTAATTTTGTCCTCATGACTTTGCCTAAAAAAGGCACTATGGAGGAGGTAAGAGCCTTTGCCAGAAGCCTGAAGCCCAGAGGAGACAGATGAAGGCCATCTCTGGCAAAGAATCGCAGTCTGTCAGTCATGTCTTCCCAGGCTATTAGGTACTGGATCCCTTGGAATGACACCAGAAACTAAGCCAATTGTTAAAGCCAATCATTTTCTGTTTGTATTGAGGCATCACTCTGGGTGATGGTAGGATGCTGCTTAAGGCTAGGGACATACCTACCTGGGACACATATTCAGCAAACTCAATCATGTCTCTCTTCATATAGTCCAGAGAGGTATGTCTCAGGTAATTCACACCAACATGGACTATGACAGAGTCATAACAGTACCTGTTGCTGAGAGACTTGAATGCGTGAGTAATGTGGCAGATTATAGCACCTGACAAGCAACTTACCGTGACTTTCCCCTTGTCTAGCATGATGAGGGGCACATCTGTATGTCTCATGATAGTCTCTCCTATGACTAGTATGGTAGGTTTGTGGCTGGGCCTTAGAAGCTGTGAGACACAGGCATGTGTACTATGTGTGGTGACTGGTGTGGTGGGTTGTAATGTGCATGTGTGCTTTTGCCTCGAAGGTCTCTTTTGTTTAGGTATGTTTTTGTTGAGAACCTCCACATGTGCAGGAATGTACTGTACAGGTGTAGGTGTGTTAGAGGTGTGATGTTTGTGCAGACAACTTTCTCAGTGCCAGATGTACTGGCTTATGATTGAGACAGCAAGGATTCTAGGTTCTTAATGTAACTGCATCTCTCACATTATGTGTTCTTAGGTGGTAGTAGTAGAGGGTTGTCTGTGTACATGAAGCAGTTGCTACAATGTCTCGGGATGCCCATATCAACCAGACTAGCAGGAAAAACCATAGGAAATTGTCCATCCATGGTTGTCAGAATCTGTGGAAGAGAGGTCAGGGATGCTAGAGTGGGCACTATCAAAATAGAGTACCTACAGGTGTGAGTAGGGCCCTATCTTGAGCATGTATGATCTTTCACATGTGACTGACAATGACTACCTTCACTGGTGTTTGTTGCCATGCCCGCATTTGCCTGAGGTCTCACCCTCGGGTATTTATCCCTTTATGCCACAAGTGCAGCTATGGTAGGGTAGCTTTTATTTATCTCCTACTTTACCATGTTGGGCTACTTTTTTACTGTTCAAATGAACACTAAGAATAACCACAAAAGAACACAAACTACCACCACATTTATTTTTCTGATTAGACCTCATTTCATGGGTTTACCAAGCTATCCATTCATTCATTCATTCATTCATTTATTTTCATTCATTCTCTGATTACCGGTTTAATCCAATTCAGCGTCTCAAGGTCACAGGGTGACTCCCCCACATATACATAAGCACTGGGTACAAGAAAGGGAAATTCATCCTGAACAAATAACCAGCATATTGCTCAGCATACACACAGTCACTCACACTCACACTCACACAGCACAAATATGTTCACCAGCAATTTGTAGGAATCATAGTTCATCTAGAGTATATCACTGATGTGGGAGGAAACTGGAAAATGCAACAAAAACCCTACAAATAATGAAAAGCGTTTTCAGAAGACAACATGTGCAAAAACAGCAGTCCATTGTAATGAATGGGTACAGCAATTCAAACTAAAAATATGGAAAATAGATAACTAGAATACACAGGAGTCAGTATGAGGCATACCAGATCCTGTAAAATAGGGATAGTAAACTCCATTTCATCAAGAAACCCATTCCCTAAATCTATATTACAATGGTACAAAATATTTCATAGGTTCATAGGTTCATACTAGGCTATCTGCCTGAGGGCATTTATAAGCCTAGCCCATAGTTTTGTGGCTTACGCCACCCCTTTTGTATGGGGAACTATACCCATTATTTTGCTGTGCCTCTGTCTAGCAGTGACACTGAGGTAATCCCTGGAGTATATCTGCGATCTCCCATCCATTGGTCAAGATTTCTCTTGAACAAGGCCAGCGAGGTGCTCTGCCTCACATATACCGGGATTTTGTTCCACAGCAGAGGGAGTCTTTGGGTGATGAATCTATCCCTCCAGCACATCCTATTAATAGCCGTGTCGAGGTTTAAGTCTCCGCCCTTGTGGCTCTGATGGATCTAGATTTTTGAGGTGAAGCATATTCATCAAATCTGGGTTAGACATGGCCTTGTATGTCAGGCAAAGGTCACCTCTGAGCGCGACTGAATAGAGCTGGAGTTCTTTCAGTCGGGCAGCATAGGACAGATTTTGAGACCCTTTATCCTTTTGGTGAGGAACTTTTGTGGCCTCTCCAGCTGCTGCAAGTGTCGGGTCAGATACATTCGAATGGGGCATTGTACTCAATCATTGGTCTGATGAGTGATGAGTATAGGGAGACTATGACCTCCCTTGATCTAGATGTGAATCCCTTCATGATAAGGTGGGCAATGTAGAAGGTCTTCCTAACTACTTTAGCTACATGGGTGTCGAATGACAGGCTACTGTCAACCTGGGTCCCCAGGTCCCTGATAACTTCTTCTGTGCTCAGAGGATTACCACCTATATGGTAGCTAGGGGTAACCTTGTTTTTCCCGAAGGGTATGACTATGCATTTTTTGGCATTTAACTTTAGGCCATGGCTCTGGCACCAGTCATCCGTTTCTGTGAGGACCTTCTAAAGGATATCTGTGTCAGATGTGTTTTCGACTACTGCACCCAGTTTGCAGTCATCTGCAAACTTTGTCAGCCATAACCCTCCTGTGTTTGCTTGTACTTCGGAAAAGTAGATGCCAAACAAGAGTGGGCCCAGGACTGAGCCCTGTGGGACACCCCTTGTGACAGGCTTTGAGTCTGACATGGCGCCAGCAACTCTGACCCTGTGGGTTCTGTCACTCAGCCAGTTTGCAACCCATCTTGTGATGTATGGGTTAACATTTAAGCTGATGAGTTTTTCAATGATACCCGAGTGGGGTATTGTGTCGAAGGCCTTCGCCAGATCGAGGTAGGCTGTATGGACTGCCTTTCCCTCATCAATGGCTTTGGTGACTGTTTCAAAAAGTCAACCAAGTTTAAAAGGCATGATCTGCCTTTGACAAAGCCAAACTGGGTTGGATCCAAAGTCTGCAAATTCCCTATGTCTTTATTTATGAGGTCCATTATGATCCTCTCCATAGCTTTGCAGATAAGGCTTGTCAAGCTAATGGCCGGTAATTTCCAGGGTCTGTGGAGGCACTGCCTTTGTGAAGTGGGACCACAGTCGCATTGCGCCACTCCCTGGGTGCGTATCCAGAGGTGAGACTATGATTAAACAGCTGTCCTAGCTGTGGGTTTAATTCCTCGTTGAGTTCGTGGAGCACACAGCCTGGGACACCATCAGGTCCCATGGATGCTGTGTTTTTTGCTTTGGAGAGAGCAGTTCTCACTTGGGCGTTTGAGATGTTTGGGGGCTGCAACCATTTGGTATAGATATCTCTCCTTTGGGGAGGTGGAGAAGTTTGCACTGAACCTGTCAGCCAGTATGTTGGCAATGTCTGTAGGATCAGTAATCTTCACATCATTTTGAACTAGTTCTGAGCATATCTGGGAGTTTCCTCCCAGGTTTCTAACATAGCTAAAGAAGGCCTTATGATTGTCTTTTGAGTCTTTAGCTATTTTTCTCTCAAAATTTGCTTTGGATGATTTTATGAGAGCTCTTAGCTGTTTACTTATAGTGATCAAAGGTGTCTTACCTTTTAAGGATTTTGCTCTATCTTGTAGTAGCTTCCTCCTTTTGTTGTAGAGTTTGTTTATGGCTGGGGTCCACCAGACTGGACGCTTGCCCTTGGTACAAAGAGTCTTTGTTTTGCTTGGGATTGCCTTATCCATGCAGTCCTGCAGGTGCTGGTAGAAGGCATTTGTAAGTGATTCAGTGGCTTGAGTACTGTTTTCCGCTCGGGGCCTTAAAGGAGACCACACTAGTCTTTAGAAGTGTGAAGTCGGCGAAGTTTTACTGTGGTCTATTTTATTTCAGGTGCGGGTGGGATGAGGACCTCCAGCAAGATTAGTTTGTGACCTGATCTCACCAGTGGGGGGTATACTTCGTGTTGAACATTGTGCTCCCATGTTCGTGATGATGAGATCAAGTATGTTTTCTCCTCTTGTGGGGATGGTGACTAGTTGTTTCATGGCATTTGAGTTTATGAATTCCAGGAACTTTTGGGCTAGGGTGTTTGGGCTTGAGTAGTGTTCCCAGTCTATATTAGGGTAATTGAAGTCACCTAGTATGATGGTGTTTGGAGATACATTTATCCCCTCCAGTGTTTTCAGGAAAGCCATGTGAGGTTCCTGAGTTTGTGAGGGTGGCCTGTAACATGCTACAATTTGCAGAGCAGTCTTGCCTATGGTTAATTGCACCTGGATGGTCTCCAATGCATCGTAGCGTAACCAGTCTTGAGGTGTGGGTGTCCTTGATGAATATGGATACCCTCCTTTCTTGGTATTGTCCGGATTTTGGGGCGAACGCATGGTATGAGGTAAAACCTGTTAGTGCTGGGGTGCTCTCAGGAGCCTTGAACCAGGTTTCTGTCACAGCACAGACATCGATGTTCTCCATACTGAGAAGGGCCTCGAGTGCGTGCATTTTGAGATTTAGACTTCTGGCATTGAGCGGCATTACCCTTAGTTTTTCCTTTTTGTGTTCTAGGGTGGTAGGTTTAGAATTTGAGCCTCGCCTAAAAAGGCACTATGGGGTGGCAAGAGCCTTTGCCAATATCCGAATCCCAGGGTGACAGGTGCAAGCAGCGTGGCTTGTCCAGCATGTCATCCCAGGCAGACAGACATTGGATCCCCTTTGAATGACACCAGAGTTTAAGCCAATTGTTGAAGCTGATCATCTTATCTCTGCATTGTGGCATCATTCTTGGTGAAGGTAGGATACTGCTCAAGGTCAGGGTCATACCTGCCTGGGCTATATAATCAGAGAGCTCCTCAATGTCTCTTTTCATGTAGTCCAAGGAGGTACGTCTCAGGTCGTTTACACCAGCGTGGACAATGACTGAGTCGTATTTGTACCTGCTGTTGAGAGACCTGAGTGCTTGCGTTATGTGGCGGATTCTAGCGCCCAACAGGCAGCTTACTGTAACTCTCTCCTTACTCAGTCTGGTGAGCGGGACGTCAGTGTGTCTGACTATGGAGTCACCGATGACTAGTGTGTCTGGCATTGTGTTTGGCCTTAAGGGCTGTGACTGTTTGACACCCTGACTGTGAGGTCTATGTGTTGCAGGTGTTGTGTTCTGAGGTGGTGGTTGTTTGGGTGTCTGCTTTGGTGGCCTCTGCTGTTTTGGTAGATTTCTGATCAGAGCCTCCGAGTATGTCTTTGTGTGTTTATGTGTATGATTTGAGGTTGTGATGGTACTCTGTGAGACTGGGTCTATAGTGTGTGTGGTAACCTTCTCCCCCTGTCTGGTCTTGCCAATCCTAAGTTGAGAGAGCTCAGCCTCCAGTTTGGCCGTATAGTTGCATCTCTCGCATGTATTTGTGTTTTGTGGGAGGAGGAGAGGGTTGTCTGTGTACATGAGGCAATTGTAACATTGCCTCAATATTCCCAGGTTCACCAGCTGAGCAGGAGAGGATACTAGCAACTGATCCCTCGACATGCTAGAAGGAATAGACAAAAACTTTAAAAAGAGATTCCGTGGGATGTGGGTGTCCGAGAAATGGGGTTCTCCTTTTTGGGGTACTATCTATAACAAGAGTGCTGTATCTCGGTGATAAGTACTGTAGGAGCAAGTGCTACATTTGACAGATACAGAAAAGGCTACTTAGAGTCAGGTAGAGATGCTCTGTTTAGTTATAGGATATGCTGATTAGATCAGTAGTATAGTTCGAGGAAGGTAGTTTTAAGGGAAAATTTGAAGAGTGGAATTTAGGTAGCCCTAATAGTTTAAATCTGCTTAACCGGCACTGCCCTAGTGTGTAACGTAGCAGCCTCCATTAACAACAAGTCAAAGCTTAGCGTTTTTTTATATCAGGGGGCTGAAAGAAGCTAGGAACTGGCCCAAAACTACCAATAAACTACAAGTTGCTGGCTGAAACCTCACAAAACTGGACCAACAGGCAGCTCAATGCTTCCCACTCCCACTGGTAAGCAAGGGAACTTCCTCTCTTCCAAATTAGGTAAATAATCAGTAACAGGAACTGCAAACAAAGTCCAGGGATCAGCAAGCTCTGAAACTGGACTATTCTAGCTCAGTAAGGTGGGAAAACAAGAGATATTTTTTTTTTTTTTCAGAAAACAAGCAGAAACAGATACAGTAAACACTTATAAATGCTATAAATCGGCTATCACAGCCTACACAAACAATTTGCAACAGTTACAGATTTTAAAAGTAACAAACTGAGAAACAAGTGCAATAACAGAATAAATGCAGAATAAACAATAACAATGTATCAGCAAGCAGGCGAAATACAGTTGCTAGATAAATAGAAGTGGAAAGCCACAAAAAAATACTTAAATCAGGTAAAGTCGCTTTTTTAACTCTCTGAAGCTTGGATTACTCTGCTGGCCACCACGAGGATCTGTGCTGAGTAGGTACAAGCCAAAAACAGCGTTTAGCGTTTTTTATATCAGGGGGCTGAAAGAAGCTACAGACTGGCCCAAAACGACCAATAAACTACAAGTTGCTGGCTGAAACCTCAAAAAACTGGACCAACAGGCAGCTCAATGCTTCCCACTCCCACTGGTAAGCAACTGAACTTCCTCTCTTCCAAATTAGGTAAAGAATCAGTAACAGGAACTGCAAACAAAGTCCAGGGATCAGCAAGCTCTGAAACTGGACTATTCTAGCTCAGTAAGGTGGGAAAACAAGAGATATTTTTTTTTTTCAGAAAACAAGCAGAAACAGATACAGTAAACACTTATAAATGCTATAAATTGGCTATCACAGCCTACACAAACAATTTGCAACAGTTACAGATTTTAAAAGTAACAAACTGAGAAACAAGTGCAATAACAGAATAAATGCAGAATAAACAATAACAATGTATCAGCAAGCAGGCAAAATACAGTTGCTAGATAAATAGAAGTGGAAAGCCACAAAAAATATACTTAAATCAGGTAAAGTCGCTTTTTTAGATCTCTGAAGCTTGGATTACTCTGCTGGCCACCACGAGGATCTGTGCTGAGTAGGTACAAGCCAAAAAACGCGCGTTTAGCATTTTTATATCAGGGGCTGAAAGAAGCTAGGAACTGGCCCAAAACGACCAATAAACTACAAGTTGCTGGCTGAAACCTCACAAAACTGGACCAACAGGCAGCTCAATGCTTCCCACTCCCACTGGTAAGCAAGGGAACTGTCACTCTTCCAAATTAGGTAAAGAATCAGTAACAGGAACTGCAAACAAAGTCCAGGGATCAGCAAGCTCTGAAACTGGACTATTCTAGCTCAGTAAGATATTTTTTTTGTTTTTTTTTTTTTAGAAAACAAGCAGAAACAGATACATTAAACACTTATAAATGCTATAAATTGGCTATCACAGCCTACACAAACAATTTGCAACAGTTACAGATTTTAAAAGTAACAAACTGAGAAACAAGTGCAATAACAGAATAAATGCAGAATAAACAATAACAATGTATCAGCAAGCAACAGTTGCTAGATAAATAGAAGTGGAAAGCCACAAAAAAATATACTTAAATCAGGTAAAGTCGCTTTTTCAGCTCTCTGAAGCTTGGATTACTCTGCTGGCCACCATGAGGATCTGTGCTGAGTAGGTACAAGCCAAAAAGTTTTTATATCGGGGGCTGAAAGAAGCTAGGAACTGGCCCAAAACGACCAATAAACTACAAGTTGCTGGCTGAAACCTCACAAAACTGGACCAACAGGCAGCTCAATGCTTCCAGCTCCCACTGGTAAGCAAGGGAACTTCCTCTCTTGTATTGCACCAGACTCAAACATTACAAAATTTATATATCTATATGTGTGTGTGTGTGTGTGTGTGTCTAGGTTTGTACGAATGTGTGTGTTTGTGCATGCATATAGATTGAAATATATGTGTGTTTATGTGTTTGTACATATTTACTGGTACCCAATATCCTCTTGTGAACTCTCTTGAGGGACAGGACTCAGTTAGATGTTTTCCAATTAATCTTCCTTGTTGAATGACATCTTCTAAGTAAGTATGTCATGGCAAAAAAGATAAACAAGCACACCTTGGAAACAAATGATTTTATGATTCTGTACAGGGCTAGATGGTGTAATCTTACTGATATTGATGGGATTGCCTTCCTTGGTAGTGGGCAATAGTAGGAACTAGTAGGGTTTGTTCCCAGATAAATTTGGAGGTGACATGGCACTATGAATTCGAAAAGTTTTTCAAAGGGCTGCTTTAGAAAGAGGAGTATATGTACCATAGGAAATATGAGTAGACAGAAGGAAATGAAAGGGGAAAATGAGCACAGTTAAGGTAAAGACAGGTTACAAAGTACAGGTGCAGGCTATGACAGTGACATTAGACAAGAAGTTAAGAAGTCGATGGGTTACTTACAAACCCAGGAAATACAAACTGGAAGCCTCAGGATTACCTGAGCAGAATGAATACTCAGCAAAATGCTAGTACGCTTCTAGGAGAAGACAGTCACTTGCACCTGTCATTAACATTCCCATAACTTCAACTAACCCATTCAATACTCTTTCTGCAGTTCTCCTCCTCCTCTCCCCTTTTTCACACAGTTTTCTCCATCACACAATGTTCCATTTATTTGCTTAGCTTAATACCTCTTTTAATACCCTCTCCATCTTTACTCTTCTCTCTCATTATTCTCCCTTACTAATCCATTTTCTCTTGACGAGAGCAAGAACAAAGAACAGCAGAAAGTGCAATGTATTCTTTATCACTACATATGTATGCACTTTATTTGTTCTGATGTTGTGTGTGTGTGTGTGTGTGTGTGTGTGTGTGTGTGTGTGTGTGTGTGTGTATCTATATCTAGCTATGTATCTACACATATTGTTAATGTTTTATTATGTATGGATTTCAGACGTCTGTATCTAGCTTGAAACTGTTTCTTTAACTTCTCAGACTTTGTTATTTAGCCTGAGTTGGTGAATTTTCTGTCTAAAGGGTTGTCATTTGTACCGGCTAAAAAGATGGACATTAGCAAGGTACTAATAGACTTGAAACTTTGTATGCGAAAACTTAATTTGGGACTGTTATTCCACCATGGACTGCATGACAACATTGATTTTAAAGTATTTAGTACATATAACCCACCTCTCCACCCACTGTTAAACATGTTTGAAGTTATGTCGGAAATTGACTTAAGGGAATTATTGACTAACCACAATAATTTAAATAAAATTGTGAATCTAAAAGGGAGGCAAGGGCAGAATATGTCCAAGAATGAATGGGACTTACTGAATACTCTGAGAAAAGCAGATGTAAGAATCGTAAAAGCAGATAAGGGGGGGTGGATTGGTGTTTTGTAACCGTAGTGACTACATACAGAGAATGGAGAATATGTTAAATTTAGTTACTTATATGCAAGTATCATTAAATGAGCTAAATCAAGCTTACAAACGTATAAGGATTTTCATCAATGACCTGTTTATTGAAAAAAGGATAGATTTGAATTTGACTAACTATTTGACCATGGTCTCCCCTAAAACACCTGTAATCTTCGGGGTCCCAAAAATCCATAAATGCCTAAATAATCCCCTTTATGGACAATTGTGGATGGAAGAGATTCGATGACCTATCCCCTAGCAAAATATGTTGATAGTCTACTGAAAAAACGTGTGGTAAACGAGACATATATTTGCAAGGACTCATGGTCATTTTTAGATGCAATTAATAAACAAGTCTTTGACTTGAACTATAACTTTGCAACTACTGATGTCAAAGACTTGTATACTGTAATTCCACAAGATGTAGGAATCGAATGGCTGAAACTATTACTAGTTAAAAGAGGAGTGACAGCAGCAGAAATAGGCCTAATAGCTGAGCTTATGGACATAATTCTGTCCAACAACTTTTTCTTGTTTAATGCTCAAATTTACTTGCAAAACAGCAGAGTGGCAATGGAATCCCCAGTAGGCGGTAGTTTTGCTAACCTTGTCATGGCCTTTTGGGAGGACCAATTTGTGCACAGCATAAGTAATGCATTTAGGAGCGAGATTGTCTTTTACACTAGGTATTTGGATGATATATTTTTGATTTTTAAAGGGGATGAACATACATTTAAGGAATTTATGAATTATTGCAACAGCACAACAGACTTTTTGTCATTTACACACACATTCCACAAGGATAAAATAGCATTTCTTGATGTTGAGTTAAGGAAAGATACGTCCAATAATAGATACCTAGCTAAAATACATCATAAGGAGACTTATTGCAACTCCTATCTTCACTAAAGTAGTGCCCATCCCCAACATCTAAAAAGGTCCATAATAAAAGCACAACTAGTTAGAGCCGCCAGAATGTGTACTACTACCACTGATTTTGAAATTGAATGTGAACTACTTGTTCAAATGTTTACTAATAGGGGAAATCCTAAACATATAGTGAAAAACTTATTGAAGGAAGTCCAAAACAAAAGGGTGAATGGGCATTTTAAAGCCATTTTAAACAACATGGGCCAAAGTGTAATTATGAATAACAAGCCACTCAGTGAAAACGGCGATTACCCAAGTTTAGACTACAACTGTGCCTTTATTACATTTAGTTTAGATGTAGATAATATCAAACATATTCTGCAAAAAAACTGGCGCATTTTCCAGTTTGACAAAGACCTTACTAAATTAGGACAATGCCCTAAGGTGATATATAGGAAGGGTACTAAATTGAAGAACCTGTTAGAATTACCCCCATCTAAGACTACACGTACCTCAGGGATGTATAAATGCGAGTCTTGCTCACATTGTAGATACATGCAAACAGGTAGTAAGTTTAACATCCTTGATGTCAACTTTATAAGTAAGGAGAGAGTCAATTGTAATTCTGCTATGGTAGTATACTTAGCCTCTTGCCAGTCTTGCATGGCATTCTACATTGACAAGACTGAGCAAAAACTTAAAGAAAGGGTGTATGAGCACATTTATAACATCAGAAAAGTTAAAACTGAAAATGCACTGGTGAAACATGTAGCAGAAAACCCTGGCCATTCCTTTATATTCAGGGTTATTGACCAAGTGGAACTTGATATTAGGGGTGGGCCTTTGGAATACAAGCTTGAACTAAAGGAATTAACTTTGCAGTTAAAGACAAGGACTTATGCTCTACCCGGTTTGAATTAAATATGTTCCCTTGGTTGTGTATTGAAATTGAGAAGCCTTAAACATTAACAACAAGTTTAAGTATTTTTTCTCTGTTTATTTGCTAAGTTTTTCTGCATAGCTGCCTAGCTTGAGCATTTTCTGGCTTGTTAAACTTGATTTCTGTATTAGTAGCTGTATTTAGAGCACAACCAAAAGCTGTTTTCTGAATTTCCTGTTTGCACTTAATTTTAAATCGTTTTTTTCTTAAAACTTGCATATTTTCTGTCCTTGACCTAGCACTCTTGTGTGGGGTCATTTACTGCACTGTTATAACTTGATATTACTTGTGAACCTCTGCTATCTCTGTAAAAAAACAAAAACAAAAAATCTTGCTTTTTCCCACTTTTCTGAGAGTTAAAAAGTTCAGTTACAGGCTTGCTGTTCCTGAACTGTTTGAAAGTTTCTGTGAGGCCATTTTTGCTTGGGCTGAAGGAGGGTCTCTGTGTTCATCAGTGGCAGTGACTAACATTGAGCAGCTTCCCTGCCCCCCGGAGACGTGGTTACTGACTTGAAACTGTAGTTTTATTGGCCACTAGGGGTCATTTCCATAACTCCTTCATTTGTCCTCAGAGGAGTGGTTTGGGGCAGTGACTTGTGGTTTGTTGGCCATTTTGGGTCGTTTCCTGTCTTTTCCAGCCCCCTGCTATAAAGCACGCTTTAGCGCGATTTAGCCCGATTTAGGGCGGAGTTGCTACTGTTGCACACTAGGGCAGCGCCGGTTAAGCAGGTTTAAACTATTCGGGCTACCTAAAGTCCACTCTTCAAATTTTCCCTTAAAACTACCTTCCTCGAACTATACTACTGATCTAATCAGCGTATCCTATAATTAAAAAGATCATCTCTACTTGACTCCAAGTAGACTATTCTCTATCTGTTAAACGTAGCACTTGCTCCTACAGTACTTATTACCTTGATACGGCACTCTTGTCATAGATAGTACCCCAAAAAGGCAACCCCCCATTTCTCGGTCACCCACGTCCCCGGAATCTTTTTTAAAGTTTTTTGTCTATTCCTTCTAGCATGTCGAGGGATCAGTTGCTAGTGTCCTCTCCTGCTCAGCTGGTGAACCTGGGAATATTGAGGCAATGTTACAATTGCCTCATGTACACAGACAACCCTCTCCTCCTCCCACAAAACACAAATACATGCGAGAGATGCAACTATCCGTCCAAACTGGAGGCTGAGCTCTCTCAACATAGGACTGGCAAGACCAGTCAGGAGGAGAAGGTTACCACACACACTATAGACCCAGTCTCACATATTACCATTACAACCTCAAATCATACACATAAACACACAAAGACATACTCGGAGGCTCTGATCAAAAATCTACCAAAACAGCAGAGGCCACCAAAGCAGACACCCAAACAACCACCACCTCAGAACACAACACCTGCAACACATAGACCTCACAGTCAGAGTGTCAAACAGTCACAGCCCTTAAGGCCAAACACAATGCCAGACACACTAGTCATTGGTGACTCCATAGTCAGACACACTGACGTCCCGCTCACCAGACTGAGTAAGGAGAAGGTCACAGTAAGCTGCCTGTCGGGCGCTAGAATCCGCCACATAACGCAAGCACTCAGGTCTCTCAACAGCAGGTACAAATATGACTCAGTCATTGTCCACGCTGGTGTAAACGACCTGAGACGTACCTCCTTGGACTACATGAAAAGAGACATTGAGGAGCTCTCTGATTATGTAGCCCAGACAGGTATGACCCTGACCTTGAGCAGTATCCTACCTTCACCAAGAATGATGCCACAATACAGAGATAAGATGATCAGCTTTAACAATTGGCTTAAACACTGGTGTCATTCAAAGGGGATCCAGTGTCTGTCTGCCTGGGATGACATGCTGGACAAGCCACGCTGCTTCAAGGGACGGCTTGCACCTGTCACCCTGGGATTCGGATATTGGCAAAGGCTCTTGCCACCCCATAGTGCCTTTTTAGGCAAGGCTCAAATTCTAAACCTACCACCCTAGAACACAAAAAGGAAAAAACTAAGGGTAATGCTGCTCAATGCCAGAAGTCTAAATCTCAAAATGCACGCACTCGAGGCCCTTCTCAGTATGGAGAACATCGATGTCTGTGCTGTGACAGAAACCTGGTTCAAGGCTCCTGAGAGCACCCCAGCACTATCAGGTTTTACCTCATATCATGCGTTCCGCCCCAAAAATCTGGACAATACCAAGAAAGGAGGGGGGGGTATCCATATTCATCAAGGACACCCACACCTCAAGACTGGTGGCAACGCACGATGTATCGGAGACCATCCAGGTGCAATTAACCATAGGCAAGACTGCTCTGCAAATTGTAGCATGTTACAGGCCACCCTCACAAACTCAGGAACCTCACATGGCCTTCCTGAAAACACTAGAGGGGATAAATGTATCACCAAACACCATCATACTAGGTGACTTCAATTACCCTAATATAGACTGGGAACACTACTCAAGCCCAAACACCCTAGCCCAAAAGTTCCTGGAATTCATAAACTCAAATGCCATGGAACAACTAGTCACCATCCCCACAAGAGGAGATAACATACTTGATCTCATCATCACGAACATGGGAGCACAATGTTCAACACCGGAGGTGTACCCCTCACTGGTGAGATCAGACCACAAACTAATCTCGCTGGAGGTCCTCATCCCACCCCACCTGAAATAAAAAGACCACAGTAAAGAACTTCTCAAAAGCCGACTTCACACTTCTAAAGACTAGTGTGGTCTCCTTTAAGGCCCCGAGCGTGGAAAACAGTACTCAAGCCGCTGAATCACTTACAAATGCCTTCTACCAGCACCTGCAGGACTGCATGGATAAGGCAATCCCAAGCAAAACAAAGACTCTTTGTACCAAAGGCAAGCGTCCAGTCTGGTGGACCCCAGCCATAAACAAACTCTACAACAAAAGGAGGAAGCTACTACAAGATAGAGCAAAAGCCTTAAAAGGTAAGACACCCTTGATCACTATAAGTAAAAAACTAAGAGCTCTCATAAAATCATCCAAAGCAAATTTCGAGAGAAAAATAGCTAAAGACTCAAAAGACAATCATAAGGCCTTCTTTAGCTATGTTAGAAACCTGGGAGGAAACTCCCAGATATGCTCAGAGCTAGTTCAAAATGATGTGAAGATTACTGATCCTACAGACATTGCCAACATACTGGCTGACAGGTTCAGTGCAAACTTCTCCCCTCCCCAAAAGGAGAGATATCTATACCAAATGATTGCAGCCCCCAAACATCTCCAGCCCAAGTGAGAACTGCTCTCTCCAAAGCAAAAACACAGCATCCATGGGACCTGATGGTGTCCCCGGCTGTGTGCTCCATGAACTCAATGAGGAATTAAACCCACAGCTAGGACAGCTGTTTAATCAAAGTCTTACCTCTGGATACGCACCCAGGAGTGGCGCACTGCAACTGTGGTACCACTTCACAAAGGCGGTGCCTCCACCGACCCTGGAAATTACCGCCCATTAGCTTGACAAGCCTTATCTGCAAAGCCATGGAGAGGATCATAATGGACCTCATAAATAAAGACATAGGAATTTGCAGACTTTGGATCCAACCCAGTTTGGCTTTGTCAAAGGCAGATCATGCCTTTTAAACTTGGTTGACTTTTTCAAACAGTCACCAAAGCCATTGATGAGGGAAAGGCAGTCCATACAGCCTACCTCGATCTGGCTAAGGCCTTCGATACAATACCCCATTCGGTATCATTGAAAAACTCATCAGCTTAAATGTCAACCCATACATCACAAGATGGGTTGCAAACTGGCTGAGTGACAGAACCCACAGGGTCAGAGCTGCTGGCGCCATGTCTGACTCAAAGCCTGTCACAAGTGGTGTCCCACAGGGCTCAGTCCTGGGCCCACTCTTGTTTGGCATCTACTTTTCCAAGTACAAGCAAACACAGGAGGGTTATGGCTGACAAAGTTTGCAGATGACTGCAAACTGGGCCATAGTAGAAAACACATCTGACACAGATATCCTTCAGAAGGGTCTCACAGAAACGGATAACTGGTGCCAGAGCCACGGCCTAAAGTTAAATGCCAAAAAATGCATAGTCATACCCTTCGGGAAAAACAAGGTTACCCCTAGCTACCAAATAGGTGGCAATCCACTGAGCACAGAAGAAGTCATCAGGGACCTGGGGACCCAGGTTGATAGTAGTCTGTCATTCGACACCCATGTAGCTAAAGTAGTTAGGAAGACCTTCTACATTGCCCACCTTATCATGAAGGGATTCTCATCTAGATCAAGGGAGGTCATAGTCTCCCTTTACTCATCACTCATCAGACCAATGATTGAGTACAATGCCCCATTCGGAATGTATCTGACCCGACACTTGCAGCAGCTGGAGAGGCCACAAAAGTTCCTCACCAAAAGGATAAAGGGTCTCAAAAATCTGTCCTATGCTGCCCGACTGAAAGAACTCCAGCTCTATTCAGTCGCTTACCGCTTGCTCAGAGGTGACCTTTGCCTAACATACAAGGCCATGTCAAACCCAGATTTGATGAATATGCTTCACCTCAAAAAATCTAGATCCATCAGAGCCACAAGGGCGGGAGACTTAAACCTTGACACGGCTATTAATAGGACGTGCTGGAGGGATAGATTCATCACCCAAAGACTCCCTATGCTGTGGAACAAAATCCCGGTACATGTGAGGCAGAGCAGAGCACCTCGCTGGCCTTGTTCAAGAGAAATCTTGACCAATGGATGGGAGATCGCAGATATACCCCAGGGATTACCTCAGTGTCACTGCTCGACAGAGGCACAGCAAAATAATGGGTATAGTTCCCCATACTAAAGGGGTGGCGTAAGCCACAAAACGATGGGCTAGGCTTGTAAATGCCCTCGGGCAGATAGCCTAGTATGAACCTATGAACCTATGAACAAGTAGGGAAAATGGTAACCATTATCTACTTTTTATCTTTTGGTTTCTTTGAGTTTATAAAAATATATATGATATAATCAATTTTGGTTGAAATATATCAAATGCTTATGCAAAGTCAGTTTGTGTTATGAACGTAATCAACATAACCTATCTTTCGTAACATAATGGAAAATACAGCTTTAAATAATTAATTGGAAGTAATTAGTTGATAGGTGGAGAAGGGAAGGAATTGAACAAATTAAACATGTGACATTGTTTTAATTTTGTATAAAATGGTTTGTATTATTCTAACCTTTATCTGATGAAGTTGAGTGTATGTTATTTGACGAAAGCGCTTATTTTTTCTATATAAACAGTTAAAACTACCATTGTCTGCCTTCTTTTTGTTTTTTTGAAACTGTTTCTTGCTTATCTCTTTTGGATTGCTACTTTCCTCAGCTATGAATGAACTATATTCATTTTGGATCAGTCCATTACCCTGGTTAACAAAAATAAATATATACATTTTATAAAGAAATACACAAATAAACAAAAGAAAGGTATGGGATGGTTACAGAAAGAGTATTAGATATTTTCTTTTTTTTTCTCAAAAAAAAATTTATTTTTCAAATACAGTTGAATAAATTCCATAGTATTTGTATATAACATCTTAATAACTATGTACACTATTTACATCAGCCTGACACCATAACAGAGCTCAATATATACAATTACTTTATAGGTATAACAATCCAGTTATCGGAGTGCATCTGTTCAGTTATTGTAAAGTGTCAATCAATGATAAGACTTTTTTCCATGGATTGTTAATAAATGGCTTAGGATGAATCCTTAATTCTTTAATTTTAATTTCCAACAATGCTGTGGTCTTCAGTAGGCTGCAGAAGTCTTCCAAAGTCGGTATTGTGTTTGTATTCCATCTTCTTGTTATACACTTCCTTGAGATTGCAAGTAGTGTCCATACTAGATACATATTTGACTCATTCAAATGAAGACCTTTGTACATATTTAATAATACTAGAGCTTTAGATAAGTTAAACAATTCATTAAATAAAGCTTGTAAAAAGTTTTTAATACCATTCCAAAATGGCTTACTTTTAACATAGTCGAAAAAATGTGATTCCAATCTGCATTGTGTATTTTCTCACACCTCCAACATATTCCCTTTGTGGAAGAATTAATTTTAGCAATTCTATCTGGAGTTAAGAATGCTCTGTGCAAGCATATCCAATTAAAAACTTTCCAGTATTGTGTAAAGGATGTATGTTTTATTGATAATAAAATATTTGATTCAATTTCTTCAGTTAGCTGTAATGAGTGTCCTCTTGTTATATAATTCCAATATAAGGATTTGGGTGTTGTTTTATAATTCATCAATATCTTGTAAAATTTTGAAATACTATTTCCCATGTCAGAATCATTATAGACTATTTCATATAGGTATTTCATAAGTTTAGGCATTTCTTTAAATGAAGAATTACTAATTATTCTGTATAAATCTTGCGAATACATCAGAATGCCTTGCATAGTTAGCTAATCTTGTTGTGGAATTTTGTATGTCATTTCTATTGTTTGCATAGGTTCATAGGTTGGTACTATGCTATCGGCCCTAGGGCCTATACAAGCCTAGCCATAACAATTCCCTGGCTATTTCTTCCCACACTATTTACTTCCCTGGACCCCTGTCTAACAGGGTGACTGACATGATCCCCGGGGTGAATTTCCTTTCTCCCATCCAGTCATCAAGGTTTTTTTTTGAAGAGGGCCAAAGAGGTGCTCTGCTTGACATGTATGGGCAGTCTATTCCAAAGTCTGGGGAGTCTCTGGGTTAGGAACCTATCCCTCCAGCATGTTTTGTTTATTGTGATGACAAGGTTTAGATCCCTGGAGCATGTGGCTCTGAGGGATTGGGATTTCTTTAAGTGTAGCATGTCCAACAGCTCTGGGTTTGACAAGGCCTTGTATGTTAAGCAGAGATTGCCTCTGAGTAGACTATATGCGACAAGAGTATAGCTGGAGTTTTTTAAGGAGGTCATCATAGGGCATCTGCTTTAGGCATGTGATTCTTTTAGTGAGGAATTTCTGTGGCCATTCCAGTTGTTGCAGATGTCTTAAGAGGTACATACCAAATGGGGCGTTGCATTCTATAATGGGTCTAATGAGGGATGAGTATAGTGGGACAATGACCTCCTTTTTTCTGGATGAAAGGCCCTTAATGATGAGGTGTGCCACATAGAAGGATTTCCTGACTGCTGTGGCGATGTGGTTATTGAAGGTGAGACCACTGTCCACCTGCATCCCTAAGTCTCTTATCACACTTTCGGTGTTTAGTGTACTGCCACCTATGTGATAATTCACGAGTACATGTTTTTTTTTCCCAAAGGGGATAACTATACATTTTTTGGCATTGAGCTTGAGCCCATGGCTCTGGCACCAAGCATCTGTTTCTGTCAGGCCCTTTTGTAGAGTGTTCACATAATTTGGGGATTCAATAATGGCTCCCAGTTTGCAGTCATCTGCAAACTTTGTTAGCCAGAGTCCCTTAGTGTTGGCCTGTACTTCAGAAAAGTAGATGCCAAACAAGAGAGGTCCCAGGACTGAACCCTGAAGTACTCCACTTGTCACTTGTCTGGAGCTGGAGTCAGCTACTTTTACAGTGTGGGTTCTGTCAGTAAGCCAGTTGGCAACTCATCGAGTGACGTAGGGATTAATGCATATCCAGAACTTTTAGTTCTTTGATACACTGAAACCAACAAACAAATCCTTTCTGTTCCCAGGAGTTAATTATTTCTCTGTATATTTTATGTGGATAGGTCTTTGTAATTATGAATGGTGTTAAAAGATCAAACCAGATTTTTAAATCTATATTTGCATTAATAATTTTCCTAAATGTGTTAATGTAATAATTAACCATACAAGTTTTAGTGGGCTTAGTTATGTTATGTTGCATACTAATACATAATATGTGCCAAGGCAAATTGTTTTTATCTGTTATTTGAAATTTGTTTTGTAAATCAAATTCATTTATTGATATTACAGTTAGCAATTCTTTCCAATTTGCAGAATAATTTGGACATATCCAATCTGAGATTGTTTTAGATATTGATGCTTTTATATATGTTTCTATATCAGGAAAGTTTAATCCTCCCTGTTTCCATGGTCTGATATGATGTATTGAAGCTATTCTGTTTCTTTTGGGAAACCATACAAATTTTATTAGGCACGAATTTATTTCTTTGAGTATATTCCTTTCTGGTAACAGTTGTATTGCCAAAGCTATGTATAGAATCTTGGGTAGTAAAACCATTTTTATTAACTATAGTCTATCTACAAATATTAATATTATTTTGTTCCACATTTCTACAGAGCTTTTAATTGTATTGATGGTATTATTGTAGTTTTTTGGGACTAATTCATTATTATCCTTGCATAACTCAAGTCCTAGATATTTAAGGTAGATTCCTGTTTCCCTATAATGTGATTCTCCTTCATCTGCAATATTCAATTTATTTTTTATTTAAAAATAGAAATTTTGATTTTGATTTATTGAAATGGAGTCCTGAAGTCCTGTAAAATGTGTCAGTTAAAATATCTAATTCTTCTAATGTCTCTTTTGAATTGGATAATGTTAATAATATGTCATCAGCAAAGAGCATTACTTTAGAATTGTATTGTTTATAAACAGCTACTCCTTTGATTTTTGTTTTGCTACATATTGAATCTGCCAATATTTCAATAGCCAAAGCAAATAGAATCTATTGCTAAGCCTGTTATGAGTGTTTCTTTATTAACATAATCCATAAGAGAAATTATCCTTTTAATATTGTCATGTGTGTGTCTCATCATCATCTTCTTTCGGCTGTTCCCGTTAGGGGTCGCCACAACAGATCAACTGTTTCCATTTCTTCCTGTCCTCTGCATCTTGCTCTGTCACACCAACTACGTGCATGTCCTCTCTCACCACATCCATAAACCTTATCTTAGGCCTTCCTCTTTTTCTGTTACCTGGCAGCTTCATCCTTAGCATCATTTTCCCAATATACTGTGCATCCCTCCTCAGCACATGTCCAAACCAACGTAATCTTGCATCTCTGGCTTTGTCTCCAAACCTTCCAACCTGGGCTGACACTCAAATATACTTATTCCTAATCCTGTCCATCCTCGTCACACCCAGTGCAAATCTTAACATCTTCATCTCTGCCACATCCAGCTCTGACTCCTGCCTTTTTGTCAATGCCACTGTCTCCAACCCATATAACATAGCTGGTCTCACTACCCTCTTGTAGACCTTCCCTTTCACTCTTACAGGTACTCGTCTGTCACAAATCACTCCTGACACTCTTCTCCACCCACTCCATCCTGCCTGTACTCTCTTCTTCACCTCTCTTTCACACTCACCGTTACTCTGAACTACTGACCCCAAGTATTTAAACTCATCCACCTTCACCACCTCTACTCCTTGCATCCTCACCATTCCTCTATCCTCCCTCTCATTCACACACATATATTCTGTCTTAGTCCTGCTGACCTTCATTCCTCTTCTCTCTAGAGCATATCTCCATCTCTCCAGGGTCTCCTCCACCTGTTCCCTACTCTCACTACAGATCACAATGTCATCTGCAAACATCATAGTCCACGGGGACTCCTGTCTGATCTCGTCTGTCAACCTGTCCATCACCATTGCAAATAAGAAAGGGCTCAGAGCTGATCCTTGATGTAACTCCACTTCCACCTTAAACACATCCGTCACTCACACCGCAGACCTCACTGCTGTCACACTACCCTCGTACATATCCTGTACCACTCTTACATACTTTTCTGACACTCCTGACTTCCTCATGCAATAACACAACTCCTCTCTAGGCACCCTGTCATATGCTTTCTCTAAGTCTACAAAAACACAATGCAACTCCTTCCGACATTCTCTGTACTTCTCCATCAACACTCTCAGAGCAAAGATCACATCCGTAGGGCTCTTTCCTGGCATGAAACCATACTGCTGATCACTAATCATCACGTCCCTTCTTAACCTTGCTTCCTCTACTCTTTCCCATAACTTCATGCTGTGGCTGATCAATTTAATCCCTCTGTAGTTACTACAGCTTTGCACATCACCCTTATTCTTAAAAATCAGTACCAAAACACTTTTTCTCCATTCCTTAGGCATCCTCTCACTTTCCAAGATTTCATTAAACAATCTGGTTAAAAACTCCACTGCCATTTCAGCTAAACACCTCCATGCTTCCACAGGTATGTCATCTGGGCCAACAGCCTTTCCATTCTTCACTCTTCATAGCTATCCTTACTTCCTCCTTGCTAATCCATTGTACTTCATGATTCACTATCCCTACATCATCCAACCTTCTCTCCCTCTCATTCTCTTCATTCATCAACCCCTCAAAGTACTCTTTCCATCTCCTCAACACACTCTCCTTGCTTGTGAATATGTTTCCCTCATTACTCTTTATCACCTTTACCTGCTGCACATCTTTCCTAGCTCGGTCCCTCTGTCTAGCCAATCGGTACAGGTCCTTTTCTCCCTCCTTAGTGTCCAACCTTTCATACAACTCTGCATATGCCTTATCCTTAGTCTTTGCCACCTCTCTCTTTGCTATGCACCTCATCTCCTTATACTCCTGTCTACTTTCTTCATCTCTCTGACAATTACACTTCTTCTTTGCCAACCTCTTTCTCTGTATACTCTCCTGTACTTCCTCATTCCACCACCATGTCTCCTTGTCGTCCTTCCTCTGTCCAGATGTGATACAAAGCACCTTTCTAGCCGTCTCCCTTACTAGCTCTGCTGTAGTTACCCAGCTATTTGGTAAGTCTTCACTGCCACCCAGTGCCTGCCTTAACTCATCCCTGAACTCCACCTCACAATTACCCTTTTTCAATTTCTGATATATAAATCCAGTTTGATCATTATTTTTTTTTGGATAGTGGTATTATCATTCTGTTAGTTAATATTGCCATAAATATCTTATAGTCATTATTTAATAATGATATAGGTCTATATGAGGTACAGAGGTTTGGGGATTTGTTTTCCTTTAGGATTGGTGTGATTAAGGAATATCTCCAAGAGGGTGGTATTAAAGCTTGTGACTGAATTTCTAATAGAGTTTTATGGAAGAGGGATAATATCTTTGAAGGAAAAAGTTTATATAGTTCCATAATTATGCCATGTTTACCTGGAGCTTTATTATTTTACCCTCTTTTATTATATCTGTAATTTATTTGTAGGATATGAGTGCTTGCAGATCTAGCTTTAATTTTTCTGGTATTTTTTTTATATTAGAACATTTTTCATCTGGATTTAATTGATCAATATGTATATTTTCTTTCTAGAAATGTTCCATTTAGTGATTTCTATAGGCATCAAGAATGTTCATAGGTTCATAGGTAAGTACTAAGCTATCTGCCCAAGGGCATTTATAAGCCTAGCCAGAATGTGTTGGCTTTCGCCTCCCTTATAAATTAGTTTCCTGAGCCTCTGTCCAGCAGGGCCACTGAAGTGATCCCATGGGTAAATTTATGACTCCCATCCACTCGTCAAGATTTCTCTTGAAGAGAGTCAGTGAGGGGCTTTGCCTAACATAGATTGGGATTCTATTCCAGAGTGAGGGAAGTCTCTGGGACAGGAATCTACCCTCTAACATGTCCTATTTATTGTTGTGTTGAGGTTTAAATCCCTAGAGCGTGTGGCACTAAGAGATTTGGTTTTCTTGAGGTGGAGCATGTCCATTAATTCCGGGTTAGACATGGCCTTGTACGTCAGGCAGAGATCACCTCTGAGTAGTTGGTAAGCAACTTAATAGAGCTGGAGTTTCTTTAGTCGAGCTGCATAGGGCATCTGTTTGAGGCCCACAATCCTCTTGGTGAGGTACTTCTGTGGTCTTTCCAGCTGTTGCAGGTGTCGAGTAAGGTACATCCCAAATGGGGCATTGTACTCTATTAAGGGCCTGATGAGGGATGAGTAGAAGGGCACAATAACCTCTCTTGATCTAGATGTGAACCCTTTTGTGATTAGGTGGGCTACATAGAAGGATTTTCTAACCACTTTGGCAATGTGATTATCAAAGGAGAGATTGCTATCTACTTGGGTCCCCAGATCCCTAATTATATCTTCCGTACTAAGTGGATTACCACCTATGTGGTAGTTTGTGGGCACTTTGCTTTTCCCAAAGGGGTGACTATGCACTTTTTGGCATTTAGCTTGAGGCCATGGTTCTGACACCAGGTATTCGTCTCCGTGAGACCCTTCTGGAGGATGTCTGTGTCAGCCAGAGAGTCGATTATGGGCCCCAGTTTGCAATCATCTGCGAACTTGGTCAGCCATAGTCCTCCCGTGCTTGCCTGTACCTCAGAGAACAGGAGGGGTCCCAGGACTGAGCCCTGTGGGACGCCACTTGTAACCGGTTTAGAGTCGGACATGGTACCCGCAACTCTGACCATGTGAGTTCTATCCATGAGCCAGCTGGCAACCCATCTCGTGACATAGGGGTTAATGTTCAAGCTGGTAAGCTTATCTATAATGCCAGAGTGGGGAATGGTGTTGAAGGCCTTTGCGAGGTCCAGGTAGGCTGCGTGGACTTCCTTTCCCTCATCTATGGCCTTGGTAACTGTTTCAAAGAAGTCAACTAGGTTCAGAAGGCAATATCTGCCTTTAACAAAGCCGAATTGGGTAGGGTCCAGTGTCTGGAGGTTCCCAATGTCTCTGTTAATGAGTTCATAGGTTCATAGGTTCATACTAGGCTATCTGCCCGAGGGCATTTACAAGCCTAGCCCATAGTTTTGTGGCTTACGCCACCCCTTTAGTATGGGGAACTATACCCATTATTTTGCTGTGCCTCTGTCGAGCAGTGACACTGAGGTAATCCCTGGGGTATATCTGCGATCTCCCATCCATTGGTGAAGATTTCTCTTGAACAAGGCCAGCGAGGTGCTCTGCCTCACATATACCGGGATTTTATTCCACAGCATAGGGAGTCTTTGGGTGATGAATCTATCCCTCCAGCATGTCCTATTAATAGCCGTATCGAGGTTTAAGTCTCCCACCCTTGTGGCTCTGACAGATCTAGATTTTTTGAGGTGAAGCATATTCATCAAATCTGGGTTTGACATGGCCTTGTATGTTGGGCAAAGGTCACCTCTGAACAGCTGCGACTGAATAGAGCTGGAGTTCTTTCAGTCGGGCAGCATAGGACAGATGTTTGAGACCCTTTATCCTTTTGGTGAGGTTCCATGATGATGCGCTCCACAGCTTTGCAGACCAGGCTAGTCAGGCTTATAGGACGATAGTTCCCAGGATCTGTTGTGGCACCACCTTTGTGGAGTGGGATAACTGTTGCTGTACGCCATTCTATGGGTACATAGCCTGTGGTAAGGCTGAGTTTGAACAGTGAATTTAGGTGAGGGGTTAGTTCATTTTGGAGCTCGTGTAAGACGCAGCCTGGGATACGATCCAGTCCCATTGATGCTGTGTTTTTGGCTTTGGAAAGGGCTGTTTTCACCTGTGTGTCTGTGATGTCTGGTGCTCTACATTTTTCTGGGATGGACATGAGCCCATCTGGGGGGGGGTAAAGTTTGTACTGAACCTGTCAGCCAGGATGTTGGCAATGTCAGTTGGTTCAGTGTATTTTTTGCTATTTTGCACTAGTTCAGAGCAGATCTGAGAGTTGCCACCTAGATTCTTGACATAGCTAAAGAAGGCTTTGTGATTATCTTTAGAGTCTTTGGCAATTTTTTTTTCGATGCTGGCCTTGGATGATTTTATGAGGGATCGTAGTTTCATAATAATACTGATGAGGGATGCCTTCCCTTTTTGGGATTTTGCTCTATCATGTAATAGTTTCCTCCTTCTGTTTTATAGCTTATTTATGGCCGGGGTCCACCAGACTGGTTTCCTCTTTTTGGAGGAGTGAGTCTTGGTTTTACTTGGGATGGCTCGATCCATGCATTCCTGTAGGTGCTCATAGAATGCATTTGTAAAGGATTCTGCTATTTGGGCAGCATTATCCTTTAGCAAGGGGGCTTTGAAACTTTCCACCTCGGTCTTGAGAAGTGTGAAGTTTGCTTTTGAGAAGTTTTTCACAGTGGTTTCCTTGACTGGGGGTGGGGTCGGGATGTGGATGTCCAGTGTGATTAGTTTATGGTCTGATCTTACCAGCGACGGGTTTACCTCTGGTGTGGAACATTGATCCCCCATGTTGGTGATGATCAGGTCCAATATGTTCTCACCTCTTGTGGGAGTGGTGACCAGTTGTTCCAGGGCATTTGAGTTTATAAACTCTAGGAAGCATTGGGCAAAGGAGTTAGTACTTGAGTAATTTTCCCAGTCAATGTTTGGGTAGTTGAAATCACCCAATATCATGGTGTTAGGTAGGACCTTCATATTTTCCAATGTTCTCAGGAATGCTGAGTAGGGGTCCTGAGATAAGGTGGGGGATCTGTAGCAAGCTACAATCTGAAAAGCAGCTTTGCCCACTGTTAGTTGCACATGAATGGCCTCGTGCTGTGCCACTAACCTGGAGGTGTGGTTATCCTTGATGAAAATGGATACACCCCCGCTTTTGTATTTCGGTCCGGGTTCTGGGGCAAAAGGTATGGTAATGAGTTGTAGCCTGTAGTGCTGGGGTGCTCTCTGGAGCCTTGAACCAGGTTTCTGTTACTGCACAGATATTGATTCTCTCCATACTGAGGAATGCCTCAAGTGCGTGCATTTTGAGGTTTAGACTTCTGGCATTGAGTAGCATTACCCTCAGTTTTTGGTTTCTTGTGTTGTTTACGGAGGTGGGTTTGTCTTTTGAGCCTTGCCTAAAAAAAGGCACTATGGCGGTGGCAAGAACCTTGGCCAGTATTCCAAAGCCTAAGGGCTACAGGTGCAAGCATTCTCTGGCAAAGCAACGTGGCTTGTCAAGCCTGTCATCCCAGGCTGACAAACACTGGATCCCCTTTGAACAACACCAAAAGCTTAGCCAATTGTTAAAAATGATCATTTTATCTTTATACTGTGGCATCATTCTTGGTGAGGGAAAGATGCTACTCAGGGTCAGGGTCATACTGGCCTGGGCTACATGATCAGAGAGCTCCTCTATGTCTCTTTTCATGTATTCCAGGGAGGTACATCTCAGGTCATTCACAACAACATGGACAATGACAGAGTCATATTTGTACCTGTTCTGGAGTGACCTGAGTGCTTGTGTTATGTGGCGGATCCTGGCACCCGACAGGCAGCTTACAGTAACCTTCTCCTTGTTCAGTCTAGTGAGTGGGACGTCAGTGTGCCTGACAATAGAGTCACCTATTACTACTGTATTGGGTGTGTTATTTAGCCTTAAGGGTTGTGATTGCGTGGCACTCTGACTTTGTGAAGTATAGTGATACGTGGTTGTTGTTGGGGGGTGGAGGTTGCTTGGATGTCTGCTTTGGAGGTCTCTGTTGCTTTAGCAGATTTTTATTTTGAGCCCCCGAGTATGTTTTTGTGTATTTATGTATGTTGTTTGCTGATGCAGATATGACTGGTCTATTTGAGACTGGTAGTGTGGCGCAAGTGTTTCCCTTCTCCTCATGACTGACTGTTCCAGTCTTGGGTTGAAAGAGCTTGGCCTCTAGTTTGGCTGTATAGTTGCATCTCTTGCATATATTTGTGTTTGTTGGAAGGAGGAGAGGGTTGTCTGTGTACATGAGGCAACTGTAACACTGCCTCAAGATACCCAGATTCACCAGCTGGACTGGAGAGTACACCTGAAACTGCCCTTTGGACATGCCTGAACAGATAAAGTGAACTGTTTTATTGATTGTCCGGTAGGGATGAATAGAGAGCCTTGTACTTCTGTATAGTATAGGGGGGTGTAGTGCTATCGTTTATTAGTGCTTACTAAAAGATTTGAGCAAATGCTGGACTGTAAAAGGAATGGTTTGAGTGCTTACTTTAAGAGTTTGACTAGTCCCAAGGGAAAAATTGAAGAGCAGACTGCGTGGAGCCGGGAATACTTTAACCCTAGCTAACCGGAGCTGCCTGGCACGCTAAACCGCACAAATGCAGGTTTTATAGCAGGGAGATGAAAGAGATAGAAATTAGCCCAAAATGGCCAATAAGTTACTAGTTGCTGGGCTGAGACCACTCCTCCTGGGACAGATAGGCTGCTCAAAGCTCCCCACTCTCACTGGTGAACAGAGAAACTTCCTTCTATCCAAGTAAGGTATGGGCAACAGAGGAACTTGTACCACAGCCCTGAATTCAGCAGAACCTGAAAAATGGACTAGACTAGCTTAGAAAAGGCGGAAAACAAGAATATTTTTTTTTTCACAAAAATACAGTAACTTTACTCTAAAACACTTTAATTGCTCAGAAAAGGCTAGCGCACTTGAATGTGTAGCCTACAACAGTTAAACAGATTATTTGAACATAAAAACGACTTTAACAAGTGCAAGCAGAAAACTAAGTACAATTTGCAGCACAAATAAGCTTTTTTAAAACACAAAAAATGCTAGAAAATTGCGTTTTAGGTGAAATTAGCAAACAACAGCAAAAAATGCAGAGAAATGATACTTAATCTATCCAAAGTCTCTCTTTTGTCACTCTGCTGCTGTAGAACTCTGCAGGGCACCACGAGGAGCTTGCTGAGCTGTATACAAGCACAAAGCCGTGCAAATGCAGGTTTTATAGCAGGGAGATGAAAGAGATAGAAATTAGCCCAAAATGGCCAATAAACTACTAGTTGCTGGGCTGAGACCACTCCTCCGGGGACAGATAGGCTGCTCAAAGCTCCCCACTCTCACTGGTGAACAGAGAAACTTCCTTCTATCCAAGTAAGGTATGGGCAACACAGGAACTTGTACCACAGCCCTGAATTCAGCAGAACCTGAAAACTTGACTAGACTAGCTTAGAAAAGGCAGAAAACAAGAATATATTTTTTTTCACAAAAATACAGTAACTTTACTCTAAAACACTTTAATTGCTCAGAAAAGGCTAGCGCACTTGAGTGTGTAGCCTACAACAGTTAAACAGATGATTTGAACACAAAAACTACTAAAAACAACTTTAACAAGTGCAAGCAGAAAATGTCACCTATATCCAAGACATTTTTCCCTTTCTTTTCATGGAAGATAATTTTAATGTTATTAGCTTTTGATTGTAATTTGATTCTTGTGGATAAATTATGTATATATTTGGGAGAGGTGGCCAGGGTATTAATTTTTAGTTTTTCTAAAGCTAAACTAGTTTTATGTGTTAGAATTTTGTTGCATTTATTGTTTAATATTTCTACTTTCTTTTTCATCTCCAAATGATTTTGATTTTTTTCAGCTTTTACTGACAAAAGTTTGGACTGTAGATCTAATTCAGAATCCCATTCTCTGATTTTTTTATGCCAAGTTAGGGTTTACCATATATGTAAGCTTTTAATGAGACCCATATCATTATTTTATTTATCTCTGTGGTATAATTAATATCTAAGAAGAACTGTAATTCATACAATAACCCGGGTTTGAACTCTTTAATTTTAGTTATATATGCTGGAATTCTGGAGTTAAAGATTAATGGTTTGTACCCACTTTGAAGTTTTAGTATAGCATTAGATATCTTCTGATGAAGGAAGTTTTAGATACTAATGGACAGAGACACAGTAAAGGACTGTGGTACTTATCTATTGAACTGGTAATAGACATGAGAAGACAAATCTATGAAGATGATATTTTTTTTCGCTAGGTTATAAAATGAAATCTGCTGCACCAGATGAAATTCTTATATAAATATATAGCAGTGTCAACATCTGAGTGGAGTGACTCAAAAAGAATGTCTAAAGGGAACAATAAAAATGCTGAACAGTACATTATTGCACAGTTTATAATTGCCACCGCGATGACTGGAGGTATCAGTGAGGACAAAATAATGTAATTTCACTAGTTAGAAGTTCAAGTCTACAAGGAAGCAGAGATCAGGTACACATATTACCTACACAAATAAAAAAAATAAAGCAATAAGACCGATGTGCAGTAAGTCCATCAGATAAAGTCCAACCTATACAAAAAACTCCAGTTATGTTCCTGTTACAGATACAGGTAAAGGCTCACTGTGGGAACAGAACAGCAAGTATATAGGAACTACTTTAACAAGTAGAGCAGAGCTATTATAGTCAGCATTTGCAGTTACTAAAAGACAAATTGAGTCAGTCCTTAATAATGAAGGTAAAAACAGAAGAGTGTTACTTTTCACCACACATCTGATCATAATTTTAAATTAATGTCACCTCTCTCTAGTTGCTTATCTTTATGCCTGTTTCCATCCAATCTGGCATATCAAGCATACAATAGAAAGCCTGTGTGACTAAATGGCAAAAGGCACAGAAGTCTACTGTATTCCTGAATTAGCAGCTCTGCCCGAGATTACAAACCTACAGGCACATGCGCGCGCGCACACACACACACACACACACACACACACACACACACACACACACACACACTTTGCATTAGTCTTGCAAATGCTTGTATAGTCCATATGTTTGGTTTGTTTCAGAGTAATACTACAACTGTTTCAAGTCAATGCAAGGACAAACAACATATTAAAGTAAACTTGAGGACAAAACAATAAATTAAAGTAAATGATACAGTTTTTATACGGATGAACAGCAATTGAAAACATCTTTTTGTTATTAGGGTTAACACTACAACTGTGCATCATAATAAAAAAAATGTGATATAAATTGTTGTTTGATATGGAGAAATGGTGGTTTCTTATACTACTAAAATGGCTGTGTGATCACTTATGCATCACACTAAGTCATAGCAGCTCCTGATTATCTGTCTCAGAACTGAATATGTAACCAAAACTGCAAATGACTTGACCATAATGCCTTTTGGTAGTACCTGGGATAATCAGTATTTAAAATGCTGAATTTTGAAAATGAGATAGGTATGCAGTGTGCTCTACATATGTATGTATCTGTTTCACAAAATTCACAGAATTTATAAAAGATGCATGCCTACCAGATACAATTTGTCTCCGAATAGTCTGTCTGCAAGGTATCAGACCATTGTATGTTTCTCAATTATTTATATTTATGTATCACATCAATGTCTGATTATACTATTTATATTTCCAGGACTGCTCAGCATAATGGAAATATAAATTACATCTTACATGAATTAGCTCTGTAGGAAACTTTAATACAGAAGGCAGATAACAAAACAGTAAATTAAAACAATTTCCTTTAATGCAGAATAGCATGTTTATGCATTCATATCCTCAAAGTTCACTTTGTTTGGTAAGAACAGTTTATACAAGCTGACTGCTTGGCATAAATGAAAAGATGATCTGCTATTAAATTAAGTCACAAATGCTGCCAGGAAACTACAGTCCTGTCCTTACCCTGCCTGCTATGAAACAATCCAGGACAGCTAACATCAGTAGTGGTTTGAATGTCTGCAGACCGGCTGTTATAACCATTTTAAGTGTTATGAGCCATTTCTTATATCAAGTATAGTAAAAGATAGAAGAATCAGTTAAATGTATGTGAACATTTTAAACAGGATAAGGAGGATCTATAAATCCACCTTAATGTACCCTGTATAATACAGTGCACTGTGCGTCAAACAGTGATACACCAGTAATGTACATACAAAGTAATAAAGACAGGCTGATAACATAGTCAGTACTCAAGGAAGTCCTTAATGCCTGCTAAGTGGACTGGAGTGAATACCAGCTTTGGATTACTACATAAAGAATAGAAACTACAGAGTACCTAAAGATGCAGCATGGAACCAGAAGGAAGGATACTAACTGTGTCACAGCACAGCCATCTTCTTGTGATGTATGATCTATATCACAGCTACATCCTAAACACACAATTTCTTCTTCCTGGAGTATATTTTTCTCCCTCTATGACCATAGATAAATGAAGTATGACACAGATGTTTCTGCACTTTTGTGGTATTTTTGCTTCCCTACCGCTTACATCATACTGACCCTCATACTCAAAATCTTTCACCCAAAAAAAGTTCTCACTGCATGACATTTCTTACTCCCCCCTCCTTCAAAGTCATAAATCTTTTGAAATTCACAGATCCTTTACTGTGTACTGTCAAACACTGCTGCCAGAAGACACAAGGGTGGGATTTCAGGAAATCTAACAACACTGCCTTGCAGGGGTAGTCAACAAAAGGAAGAATCCTAGCAGCTAATTAATCTTTCAGTTTAACAATTTCAGGCCAATAAAGCCAAACCCCACTAGCTGTGGATATGCATATTTCGGCCTTGGTATGACCTTTTCAGCATAGCATAAGCAGAGTGTTTGACTAAACATTAGAAACACAGGGCTGTTTTATCCAGCTGATGTCCATTATCACTAGGGTCACTGCAAAAATATCCCAAACAACAAACTAAAACAATGAGTGAGAAGGTCACTGAAAAACCAACCAGTAAAAACAAAATGAAAACTGCAGCAAAGACAGAACTTCCACTGAGTGACCTTCCAAACCTCTTGTATCAGAGGCACATGGGATATATGCAAATTATCCTTATGAACATCAGGTGTTTCAGCTCATTGGCAATTCTGAATGCCCATGACTTGTTTCGTCATGGCTTTATTGGCCTGAAATTGTCCAGTAAAACGACGAAACAAGTCATGGGCATTCAGAATCGCCAATGAGCTGAAACACCTGATGTTCATAAGGATCATTTGTATATATCCCATGTGCCTCTGATACAAGAGGTTTGGGAGGTCACTCAGTGGAAGTTAAAGCTTTGCTGGAGTTTTCATTTTGTTTTTACTGATTATTTTAGTTTGTTGTTAAAATGGCTAAAGCTACACACATTTAAACATGTAAATATTTCATCTTCTCTTCTTTATTATTACATTTTTTAGCAACACAAGTGTTTTGAAGGGACATTTTAACAGTTTTCGGTTTTGCCTATTGATTATGTATATGCTTGTATATTTATTTTTTGTAAACAGTTTATTGTCTCTTTAAATTTTAATTGGATTTAATTGAAAGGGGTTTAAATAGAATGAAATGCAACATGGGGGCATCTGATGAAGTCTTGTACACAAGACAATAGCGCTTATTCTGCCTGTTAATAAAATACTTTGCTACCAACTGTGGGATTGGACCTTTGCTTTTTCGTTGTGGCTGAGTTTTTTACATTTACAACCTTAGGGAAATAAACAGAATGCCACAGTGTAATTCAGTGTGCTGTGGAAACAGTACAAAGAATTATAGCCAGACCATTTTTAGGCTAGACTTATGCACATACTCATATGGCATGATAACTAGGAAGCTATATTGATGGCAAACATTGCAAACAGGTGAAGAAAATGCTGTTTTAATGGTGAAAAGTGTGATAGCCACAATGGGTAACTGAAATTCCACTATTGTTAAGAAGCTTGAGAAGGGAAAGCACTTACATGAGGGTTATATTGTACCTGGTAAAATGATTCACCTGCAATGCAGAGAAAAGAAAAACTCTGGAAGGAACAATAATTTGCAAATTATATTTCAGATCATTGGACTTGTCAGAAAATACTAAAGATGTAAAGCATGGGCTGGAGTACAATAAGAGAAAGAAACTGAAAAAAATGGATGTTTTAATGTCAAACTAATGTTGCACAGCACGATGGTTTGGAAAAACAGAAGACTAAACTGCTATCTGACTAAATACTGCAACTGGAAATTAATACAAAGGCAATGGCAGTAGATAAAAATAGTAATAATATAGATGGACAGCTGCTGCTACTAATACTACTTCAAAAACAGCAACAACAACTACAAGCAGTAGTACAACTGCTAATACTGCAGCAACAACAACCAGTAATACAGAAACAACAAAAAATAGCACTACAAATGCCACTACAGCATCAACAACCACAACTAGTACTGTGACTGCCACTACTGAAACAACTCTAAACTATCACAACTGCTACTTTGCTTCAACACCTAGTACTAAATACGGTTACTACTAGTTCAGCAGCTACTACAACTAGTACTGCAGCAACAAGTACAAGTAGTACTATAATTGCAGTTGCTATAACAATTACAAGTAATGGTACAACTGTTACCAATCCAACTATATCTACAAGTAATACAACTTCTACTAAAGCAGCAATATCTACAAGTAATACTACAACTACTATTACAGCTGTTACTACTACAACTAGAACATCTATTGCAAATATTATAATACTATAATCACTATAGTATTACTATAAGTGCTGCCAGTGCTACCAGAACAGCTACTACAACTAACACTATTTGTACAGCTACTACAACTATCACTACTATTACTAATGCATGCTGCAACATACTATTACACCTACAACACCCATCACCACTACTGCTATATAGTACTACTACATAAACACAGCTACTATAACTGTCATGACTACATACTACTACTTCTGCTACTACAGGTACTTCAACTGTCACCACTACTACTTATATATACTGCTACATAATACTACTGTGGCTACTACAATTAATTTCATAGGAGGTCACTAGGCTAGCAGCCCTGCACCGCTTATAGGACTAGGCATGTTAATCCCAGGTTGTCCGAACTGTCCTTGGTTAGATGGATGTACTTTACTGATCAGCACCAACTACCCCTCATCACTATTACAAACTACATCTACAGTCTCTAAAACTATGGCAACTACTGCATACTATTACTACTGCTAATACAAATCACATCACCACTATCACAGAGATGTACTACTACTATTACAACTATCAGGACTACTGCTGATTCAAACTGTTACAACTACAACTATCATCATTATGGCTGCTACTACTAGCACTATGCAATAAAACAGCACTGCATATACATTCATATCAGGGTCCATCACTTATATCTCTAGTACTTTAAAGGTATATTCTTTAATACAGACACAAACAGAAATGATTGGAAAATGAAGCATTCCAGGAATGCACATACACATACACATACACATACACACACACACACACACACTCACACACACACACACACACACACACAAAAAGATGTGATTTAAAAGATTATGTAAAGAATATTCATTTCCAAAAGTACTCCTCTGACTGTAAGTTAAATATGAGCACACCACTACAATCCCTACATATTTTTCAATCCCTTCTATATACTAAAGAGCAGAGGAGGTTTTAAAAACTATCACATTACTACAATGATGCTGCTATGAAAAGAAATGTAAATGCTACACAGTAGTAGAGTTCATTCTTAGAAAAGAAATGTTCCCAACCAAAGTCCACTTCCTGCATAAATAATTCATGTTAAGATCTGAGAAGTAGTCAAGAGGATGGCATATCATTTGTTGATCATGTTTTTGTACTGCCACTGGGGAGTGTTTTTTTTTAAACCTAGGCCCATCAACATGGAGCCACCTACCTACAGAAATTAGAATTAAAAAAAAATTAAATTCCTTTAAATCAAAGCAGAAAGAATATCTAATATAAGACAGTACTTGTTTTCAAGATAAAGGTTAAATCAACCAAATTATAAAGTTTTTTTTATCAATTGTGTACCACAAATGTCTTACAAGTACTCTCAATGAAATTAAATTATACAACAAATGTTACAGTACCTCATAGCAATTAAACTCAGTATGTATGAAACAATAAAAAAGACAGCTGTACATCTAGCAATTAATACCCATGTTGACCTTTGTATTAACACTGAATTATTGTACATATACTGTTTATGATTATGTTCTGTTTCAAACTGTCTTGAAGTTGTCTGTAGCTATACCATTGCTCTACTGCAACTTGGGTCAAGGCTTAAAAGGGTCAGTTGACCAGTCTACCTACCAAGTTATCCAAATGCAAAAAATAAATAAAGAAAGAAAGAACAACTGATTTTCATAGACAGTGAAAATACTTGTATCATCTCAATATATAGACAGAAGTTATATATTTGAAAATATATCAAAAGATGCAAGAATGGTTCTTTGCTGCATAGCACCATGGCATAGTCTCTCAACATCTGAATGCATTTTGTACACATCTAATAAACTGCAAATGAAGTAAAGGCTTTGTCACTGTAATTAAAGTAACACATTTAATGCCTGAAAATATTTCTTGTTTTATGGAACAAAAATTAAAGTGGTATTCCAGGTTTCATGTTTGCTTTTGGTGCTTCCTTACTGACCCCTGCTAGCCATTTCCCAGTTCACAGCTTATCCCACTTAACTATTTGCCCTCTTTCCCTCAGAAATAAATTCCTTCAGCTCTTTCTTAATTATCTTCTACAACTTCTCCTCTCAGTGATACAGATATTCCTGATTGTATATAAAATTAAAGGGACTAAAAGCATTTTCACCGCATGTATCTCACTATCCACATCTATAATAAAGAGCTTACACTTTCTCGGTTTTTGTATTATCATTTATTTACTACTTCATATATATTTCCTTAACTGCCATAGCAGAATGTATTTTAATCCACACACCTAAATATTTCATTTTATCGTGTGCCCATAAATATGGGTATTGCTGAACCACTCCATAAGTAAGTACAGAGTTTAATATTACACTCTTTGTTTTATTTTTATTTAATTTTATATCCCCAAGAGACTTGAATCTGTCTGAAAATGTTCCAAAACACCAAAATGTCATTTTCTGGATTTAACAAGTACAAAATAATATTGTATGCAAACAAAACTAACATAGTTAGACATTATTAACTTTAATGCTATTAGTTGCCAAAAAAAATAAATAAAATGGAAATCAAAACCTAAACCAACTGCAACAGAAGTATAATATTGTAAATCAGATAAAGGAACAAGAGGTGGGATTTTTAGAAAAGGGGAGGAGCCAATTACAGATAAATACATGGGGAGTATTGTTCAAAAGGAGAAGTGAGGTTTAAGGGAAGAAAGGAATTGAGCAATTTATGTAATTGGAGTAATTGATAATTGATAAATAGAAAGACAACATATATGTAATCGATAATGCATGAAAATGAAAAATGGTAATATGATTTTTCTTTTTTATGTAACTGTTTATTTTTCAATAAAACATGAAAAAGCAATTAATATTTATAATATATACAAGATCAAAAAATGAATAAATCAATATGTTGTACTTCAAATATTTATCAATGGCATAGTTGAGTGACTAGTAATATTAATCCAATAACATTAATACATTCCTTCTGTAACAAATTTTTGACTTTCTACCACTAGATCTCATTGTAATGACAGATGTTTCTTTTTAGCAAACAACAGTAGCTAAATTTATAAATTCTGTAAAAGTAATGATAGGAATCAAAATGTCACATGTATCAGGCTATATAACTTTTAAGAAATCCTTAAAGTTCTCCCAACATTGTTTATTTTCTCACAATTAAAAAAAAAATGTGATGCCAGTCAACATTCAAAGTTTTTTTTTATAATCCCAATATATATTCTCACCAGTTTTATTAACTGAAGATAATTTATAAGGAATAATAAAATAATAAAAACCTGATAAAAATACTTCCAGATAATTCTCCAAGAATTACAAGAAGAAGCAATTTTTACTGAACTCAAAATTAAATTTCTACAGCTGTCATTATCAGCATCATTAAGATTATATTTAGCAATATAGTTCCAATGTGTGTTTTTAAATTTAATATCTACATTTAAAATTAACTTATCCACCGTCGAGAGTAGACGTTTTACCTCAACCTACCTATTAATGTTTAAAAGTAATTTATTTTTGGGTAATTATTTCTTATCATATCAGGTAATGCATTTCTTTTCATTTCTAGGTATGTTAAAAACTTATAAATTACTGGTTGATTAATATTTGATACATTATAATTCTTCATAATTTTATCTGTTGCTAAAATATTTGAACCTTCTAAGAAATTATTCCAAAAATAAGGTTAAGAGATTTCAATTTCAACATTGAGGTATTTTAGTCTCAGGATGTCTTTCAGAATAGGCTATTGCGAAGATAAAAAAAATATTTGTAATATTTAAAGAGAAGAAATTGGATTTTAAATTAGAATTATACCACATTATTGATAGTTTTCATTGTGCAATGTATGAACTATCAAGCAATCAACTATGTTTTGTTTTCTTTTCTATTATAGTAGGTGTGACTATGTCTTAAGTGATAATTTAATAAAAGTATTTAAAAAACAATCCCAGCAATGTAACAAAGACAGTCAAAAAATAGAACTTGGGGGGGGGGGCAAAAAACAGCAATCTGAGATAAAAAGGAGGACTGTTCAGTATGTTTAAATGTGAAATCTAGCTCTACAATGAGATGCACCTGAAGCCAAATCATACAGGTGGGATTGAAACAGATAAGCTAGGCATGTACACAAACAAACATGTGAACATTCACATCATAGAAGAGATTGTCACATCAAATCATCATAATAGCATCACAAAACTACAGATAGGTTCTATTATATATCCATAATGTAGTCCAGAAATATTACTGAAATGTCACAGTTCAACTGGAGTTTTCCACTAATGAATTTTAGCTACAAAGTAAACCACAAAAATAGTAAGACCATCCAGTCAGTGCCAATGTATCTCTTTTTAAATAATCAGCGATAAAAGTACCATTAGATTAGCAATCTTGTATATTACATTAAAGTCAGCTCATATATACAGTTAGGTGCCACAGATTATGAATACATGTAAATTATCATAAACAAATAAGAGTCAAAAGGAACATTTTGATAAATAGTATCTGTCTAACACAGATGCAATATATTTATATACTGACTTTGATGAGAGGTACAGATTTAAATGTATGAACAAGTTATATGTATTTTGCATTTCAGGAAGCTAGAATTATCTCCAGTTAAACGTATTAAATTTTAATAATTAGAAAAAGCTCATTAAGCAGTAACTACACAACCAAATAAAAATAAGGATAGGATGTTATTCCCCAGACATCTGTATTAAACAGACATGAGCTGTTAGCTCCTTAGAAAATAATTTGTTCTTACAAAGTATGAACATTGCCAGGTTAGGATATTTCTTCAAATGTCCAATTACCTGATACATCCCCTCGTCTGTCTATTTTGAGTCCCATGTATGTACATGGATGAATCAGTAATAGCTGAACTCAACTGGGAAACTCAGAGTTAATCAGAAGTACAGAGTAACCATAGAGAAAAGTAAATTAGTCTCTCCAAAGATTTAATCTGGACTATGGTCAAAACTCAGTTATCAAAGTATAGTATGCCAAATTTGTGATTTCTGAAATGCAGAAATGTTAATTTAATCAGTATGCATAATGCTTGATTTTTACAGCAGGATGTTGTTTATCTACTTAAAAAGACAGAGAATAATACTATTTATATGTATGTTCACTCACATTTGCTTGACTACCTCACCCCAAGGTACAGCACAAGATCTATATTTCCATCAAACCTAAGTCCTCTTGAAGACATGGTGAACACTAAGTTCTGGTACAAGATATATCCACTATGACACTGATTGTGTGGAAGAATACGTTTGCGCAGCTGCGTTAGGAAGAATGAAGCATGGGCAGTCATTAAGAAATACAATTCTGCGTACTGACTGGAGTATGGTATTACACTGGGATGAAGCAGCTAGGCTTGAAATAACCTATGATCCTATGAATATTTCCAGTGCTACGTAACTTTCTCATAGGACATTGGTGTTGAGTGTATGAATATAAATATGAGTTGACATTGAAGCAACACCCTTTGTCCTGCCTCCATGGCGTAGGCAGCCTGATTATACAGGATGGCATCATGGTCATGTTATGTTTTACAGCTGATGTCATTAGCCAGCCTGCAGATGACACCAACTAGCACATGAAAAGAGTTCTCAGTACCATAATCAGTAATAAAATCATCACTGATAACTTGTATATAACTTGTTTGTACATATATCAAAAAAAAATGTTCATATACTTACTTCTTTGAGACTATTCTCTTGGGGCAATCTAACTACATTTGATTCAATTTTGTACTAATATGTTTTGGAGTGAAACTTGGTTATGTTACTTTCTATTTTTGTTATTATGTAATCCTTAATTGTTTGTAACTGGAGCTTTTCTCCTCGGGTCTCCACTGAAAACGGGCCCCTGGCCCAGCTGGACAAATCCGTTTAACAAATGTCAATAAATAAATAAAAATAAAAGCTCTATTAAACAGATGACCACATTCTCTAGTTTTTCATTCTAAAGCTTCTACCATTTACAGGTTTAATTCTAAAAGCCTATAACAGCAGCTTAAAAAATAATTAAAGTCTTTGACTTAATAGTAGCTTTATTAATCAACTTTTATGATTAAAACAAATAAAACATTGATATTCCTCATTTTTTCCAAAGTTTATTTAAACAAACAAGTCTATTCTACTTTGTAGAGCTGAAGTTTATTTTTTATCATTTAGCAGGAGTTATCTTACTTATTATTATGGGGAACCATTATACTGACTGTTATGCTCAGGGGGAAGCAGATTCCAAGGCAAGGTGTTACATGTTATTTCTTACTTTCTCAACAGATCAACATCATATTATATTGTAAGTATAAACAGGTCATGAATAATGCAAAACAACAGATAGCAGATGTTTTTGCAGCTGTACAAAATGCAGACCTGCCTGATTTTTTAGATTATGATTTGCAGCTTATGAAAAGATGTGATGTATTCAGAAGATGTGTTCACCTCTAAGCAACGAGTTGATACACTTTGTTACTAGTTGTACAGCCTTAGCTATACTGTGTATTTCTGTCCTCATTTTATAGCAGCTAGCTGCTGCAAGTCACTTTGCTGAAGGACTGGGATTCATGCACAGTTTATACCTGGAATAAGGTTCCTGCTCAAAGCACATGGCAGGTGTAAGTGGTATGATAAATAATAGTTTGCAATCACTCTACTCTCTGCCTCCTTACCCGGTCTTCGTGGTTGTACTTAAAGTATGCTAAGTACATGTCATTTCTGGATGTTAGTCAACCATTGTTTAGTGGTGCATCTGGAAGAGTTTACTGAAAAAAAAGCTGAGATAAATACATGCTTCAAATGTGTTAGTCTCCAGCCTGAAATTACGTCTTGCAAAGTCCTTAAAATCTACACACATACACACACACTAGCATGCAATGCCAGTACCACCACTACCAACAGTAAAAACTGCCCTTCTCCCAAACTCCACAAGCCTTTTGGCAGCTAATGCTCTTTACTCACCACACAATTTAACATGGGTCAATGATTTTTGATGGACATGTGTCTATCTGGTCACTTCAGAGGTGATCTGAGCACATTCTATAACCTAGAGGGCAACAGATATTGTCCTGCAGACTGCCACCAATAGCAGTACCCAACCTCCCCCACCTCTGGTCACTGATTTGAGACTTTGTTCTGTTCCATATCCTGTCAGAAACCAGTGCATCTGGCATCTTCTTTCAAAGTCAACAGTCATGACTGTGTCACAATCAGGTCCATCAGTTGTCACTCTTATCTGATGTCACCCTCACCAGTGCTGATACTGTTTGCAGCAGCACTGTTACTGTCTTCTTCAGTTGCCAACAATCTTGTGTAAAACATGCAGTCTAGTTATTAGAGGACTTAGCCCCTAAATCACCAGTCATTACATTAATTAATTAATTTATTGATTGAGTGATTGACATTTGATTAATGGGAAAGTCTGAATGGGTGGAAGCCCATTTTCAGCGAATGCAAAGGTAGAAAAGCTCCAAAACTAAATATAAATATTCTCTGTCACCATCTCATTGAAAAAGGACATATGTATATTCACTTTCTTGAGTTGGGGCAACCCTGGAGGTAATATTTTTGAAGACTGTGTGTGTGGGAGTTAAGTTCTCATTTCAAGAAGTATAAAGGGTAGAGCATTTGTGCAAAATGACTTTGAATGCATCCAATTTGCACTGTTTGCAGCAACAGTCACGTGGAAATGAGGCAGCATGATCAGTGAGTTTGACTGTGGGCAGTGAGATCGAGGTCATTGGATGGTAGTAAGTCAAAGCAGATTCCCCCAGTTCGACATGGTGCATCAGCCCTCCAATACAGTGACATACCATGCTGAGTATTGCCCAAGATCCTCTCAGACATGGACTCATGTTTTAAATCACCATAACTTTCAGCAAGCTCCAAATAAAAAAATAGGAAGACTGAGTGCCTTTTTTGCTCCCTTCCCTATGTGGTGGGAGACCTATACCTCCACAGACTTGTATAAACCTACTCCACAGACACAAAGCAGTAAGGTAAAGAGCACACCTCATTAGCTCTGAAAGTGGCTTTCATAAGTCTGCTTCACAGAATTGGCAATCTGAAAGTTTTCCATCGGCAAGCAAATTCTCTCAGATCAAATCTTGGCTCCCCAGGCTAACTCCTGTATTTACCTCAAACTAACGTGAAATGAGAGTGCTTACAGTATTTGAAAATAACTTCTGTACACCTAAATGCTTACGTATTACCATGCATTCTATTTATGATTCTAGCATCTTAATCAGATTTCAAAATTTTCAAATCTGCAAGTTAAATGTAATAAAAAAATGGATATGCTGAGTGTCAACATCAATGCATTTAGTGCTGGAGACTGTTGTCACTGGGATTTCAACAAAGTCAAAATTATGGCCCTAACCTTTTTAATAGAAGCCTTGAATATACATATAAAAAAAGTAACGTAAATTCATTTATTTGCTTTCCCCGCTATACAGTATAGAGCCACCTGAAAGTAATTCATGGAGAAATACAAACTATTTGTATAAGGTAGCAGAGGTTCAGTATAAAGAAAGTACAGTTGTGTAAAATCCTACCATAACAGCAGAAGTCCTCATTTTCACCTTTGCAGTATTCATAACCTATGGAATCTCCTGCCAGGATAGCTCAACATCCAGTCAGTATACCAAAGCCTTTATTAGCTAGGAGCATCATATGCCAGATGCATGCTTCTTGTGCAAGTGTACAGTGTAAAGGTGACATACATATGCTCTTACTCAAGAAATGAAGTGCCCTAGGAGCACCAGGACCCAAAGTGTACATCCAGAAAAGGGAAGAAAGGAGGACAATAACCTCTTGGCCAGAAAGAAAATACCACCCATGGAAATGGAGTAAAAACAGGGGGTAGGAGGTTGGGGCTGAATACTGTAACAGTTAAAACAAGGACACCTACTGTTATAGTAAGATTTTACACAACTGTACTACATCCTTCCATATAACTGTTGCAGTATTCATCACCACTAGGAGAGTACAAAAGCTACTGAGAAAGTTAGGAGGAGAAAGGCAAGGGGAACCCTCCACAAACCCATGAAGGATAGCATAGGCAAAACCTCCCCTGGCACTGGAAATTACATCTAATTTCTAATGTTTAGTGAACATGTGAATGGAAGACCAAGTAGCAGCTTCAAGGATGGAGTTGGTGTCCAAACCCCTGAAGAAACCCCCTGAGGAAGCCACTTCTCTAAAGGAATGAGTGCTAACAGAAGCAGGCAACTGCTTGTCATGAAAAGAATAGCAAAATGAAATGGCCATGGAAATCCAGGACAAGACGGTTAGCTTAGAAACTGCCAATGTCCTTGCACGAAAAGATACAAAAAGTTGGTCTGACTTATGAAAGGCCTTTGTTTTGTCTATATAATATCTTAAATTTCTATGCAAGTCCAAGGAATGAAGAACCTTCTCACTAGCAGACTGCAGAGAAAGGAAAAAAGAAGGAAGCTGGACAGATATGTTAAGCAAAAACTTATTAACCAACTTGGGCATAAAAAAGGATTTGTATGGAGAGACACCCTGTATCTGTGAAAAAAACAAAGAAAGAAGGGACTGCCATCAAGGCCTAGAGTTCAGACACTCATCTGGTCTTCCAATGCAATATTGCAAAGCAGCAGCAGCAGGCTTGAAGGAGCATGCGTCAGTACTTCAAGGACAAATTTAAGATCCCAAGAAGGGGAAAAATACTTTTTTAGGTGCCTGATATGAAAGACTCCTTTTAGAAACTGCTTGACCTCAAATTTAAAGGACAGAGTAGGACTCAGTGGCAGACAGGCAAAATTGCTGATACGTGAGTATTCATTGAAAAATATACCAAGCCAGCATGTAGCAGATCACACAGGTAGGATAGCTCCAAGGGGACTCCCAATGAAAAGGGATCGTGGTGATGTTTATGATGCAGAAAATCTCTCACTTGACATATATGATTTTCTAGTAATGGGTTTCCCTAGCCTCCTGCATGGCCTTAAACATGTCCTCAGAAAATTGGTGTTGGAAAGGAATCAAAACCCTACCACCAAAGTATCAACCAAAGTGTGGACAGATGAGGATGAAGATGAGACTGTTTGCCCTGCACAAGAAGGTCCATGCAGTGAGGTAATGTGTGATGACTGCCCCTGGCCAGATGGAATAAAAGAAGGAACTAGTGTTGTCCAAGCCAAAAGGGAATCATCAACAAGATTTTTGGAGAGTCCTTCTTGACTTGTTGAAGGACCTTGGAAAGAAGAAGAAGGAGAGGGAAGAAATAAAGGAACATTCCCTTCCAAGAGAAAGACATGGCATTCACCTTCCAAGCCAAAGGACTTATAGACTCTGGAACATAATTGAGGGAGTTGCCTGTTCAGATGGGAGGCACAGAGATCCACTTGTGGAATACCCCACCAGTAACTATGTCCAACAAAAAACTCTCTGTGAAGCATCCAGTTGTGAGGTTCTGCCTTGGACCTGCTGAGATAATCTGCCACAGGTTTGCACTCTGAAGGTATATAGACTGCAAGATGGGCCACCTGCAGATTGATGGCTATTTCCCATGCCTGAAGGGCTAGTCTGCAAAGAAGGTAAGACCTTATGCCCCCTTGTTTGTTGATGTACCACATGACTGTGGTGTTGTCTGTATATACCTTCAAGTGACCTGGCACCCAAAGCAAGTGGAAAGCTTGAAGAGCCAAAATAGGAGCTCTCATTTCCTTGATGTTGAGGGGACCAAAGGCCCTGAACCTTTAGTGTGCCTAAAGCAGCTCCCCACCCCAGCTCTAAGGCATCCATGAAGAGTTACTGGGACAGCTGAAGAGGTTGGAAAGGAACACCAGGATTAAGAGATATCTGTTGAATGCACCAGTAAGATTGCAATTTGAGACACCAGAGTAGTGAAACTAGAAATTCTAGTGGGAGGCAGTGTTAAAGCCACACTAATTTTAGATACCACTGAAACTTCCTCATATGAAGCCTAGTCCAGAGAAGCATAGAGATGGTAGAAGCCATAAACTTCAGAGCCTTAAGAAACTACCTGGCTAGAAGAGAAGACAGGGGAAACAGGGAAACAAAAAATAATTTGTGAGGATCAAAAACCTTGGAGACAGGCAAAGAAGCTAGCATTGTAACAGAATGGATTCTGTAGCCTAGAAAAATGTGATCCTGAGATAGAGTCAGCATTGACTTCTGAAGGTTGGTAGTTAATCCAAGGCTGTGCAATAGAAGCTGGGTAAAATGAAGAGCCTGCACTAGCTTGGACTGGGATGTGAAGCAACGGGTCATCCAGATCAGGAAATATCTGAATGCCCCAAAGTCTGCACAAAGTGACTACTGGAGCTAAGCATTTGTTGAATACCTTTGGGGCTGTAGAAAGCACAAACAAGGGAACTGAAAATGAGAGGAAGAAACAGAGAAATGCAAAAACTTCCCTGACAGATGGTGGATAGGAATATAAAAGTATGCATCCTTTAGGTCCAGGGGAAAGTAAACAGTCCTGGGGAAACAACAGAGGAAAATGAGTCTGAAAAGAAAGATTTCCAAAGGATGGCAATGCAAGAAAGTGTTAAGAAAGGAAAGATCCATGACAGGTCTCCAAGACCCATCTTTTCTGAGGGCCAGAAATATTCTGGAATAAAACTCTAAACCCCTCTTAGTCTTTGGAACCAGTTGAATGGTACCCTGATCCAACAGACCCTGAAACACCCCTGGAAAATGAGGAAGCTGTTATGCAGGAGGTTAAGAAATATCAGAGAAGGAAGAAAGGGTTTTCCAGACCATAAAGTGACCCTGCTGGATAATAGATAAAACCCAAGAGTCTGCGACGACCTTTTGCCAGACTTGGAGAGATAAGGAAAGCCTGAGGAACAAGAGAACCTGGCCGAGAGGAAGATGAGGCAGAATGTCAGATGACTGCAGACTTGTCAGGAAAGGATGGCTTCTGGAGCCTAGGCGTTTGACTAGGATTATCAGATTTGGGCTTATCAGAGACAATCTTCCCAATCTGAGAATGAAGAGACAAAATGTATCTTGTCATATGGGTATGGTAATTTATAGCCCTAAAAGCAAAGTAGCAGAAGTATATACTTTCTTACCAATCCTCTACATATCTCTACTGTCCTTATCCAAGGGAAGGAGCGTATAAAAGGGCAACAGACTAGAAGGTTTAAAAGTAGACACATAAATCACCACAGGATCAGATGAAGGTCATGTGTACAAGAACTTGCAGACACCAGGCACCGTAGAGAAGCTGTCAGGCTTCTTAGCAGCTGGAGGTTGGGTATCTGGTGCTAGGGAAGCAGCAGAGAGGGCATCAAATAGAGCAGACAACACAGCAGGGACAGCAGAAGGTTTAGGAGAGTTTATTTGCAACAACTCATAATATCCTTTCTGGACAACTAACACCTGGGATCAATCTCATTTAAAATGTTCCATCATATGCAGGACTGTCTCTCCAAAGGAGGATCGGGACTGAGAGATTCTTTCTCCTCTTCCAACCCACAGTCTAAAGGAGAAGGCAACTGAGAGGAGTATTCTAAAGAATAGGCATCAGAGTCAGAATCTTAATCTGAGGACTTGAGGTCCCTTGTCCTTCTGGTGGTAGATGACCATGGGGGTGTAGAAACCAAAACCCAATGAGGAGACTTTAAAGCCATCAGTGCATTGACCAAGCCTTGAGTGAAGTTCTGCCATTCTCTTTGTGAATCACTGGTAGCTGAAATCACATGTTTAGACGTCTTTCTTTTCTTTAAGGGGGCATCCTCACTGACAAAAGATAATGGTTTGGACCTCTGCCTGGATTTGATCAAGGTACTTGGCACCTCTTCTCTAATAAAGATCTAAGAAATCCCTTTAGGCGTCTTGGAGATGATCAGCTGTTGTTCCCCTAAACATCTGCAGCAGATGTTTGCAATGCCTCTGAGGATGTATGAAAAGCAAGTTCTGTGCTGGCCTTCAAGAAGGTCATTACAGACAAAAATCAATGCCAATACTGGACTGTGATCTGGGTTTTCATCATGTTCACCTGAAGAGAGACATATAGTGGAGGTTGAACAGCTGCAAACTGAGGCCTAGATTTCTTGGCCTTCTTCTTTAGCAGTGGCTGTATCTTGCGGTGAGCAGATTATGCCATCGCACCTTGGGCCAACAGCTTCAGACATTGGTTCTCAATATTAATAGAAAAGGAAGAAAGATGGCTATGTAAAGTCTTAGGTACGAAAGTCTAACAGATGAAACACTGAGTGTGGTCGTGAGACACACCTAAGCACAACAGGCACCTATTGTGGCAGTCCTTATGGCAAATCTGCCTCCCACACTGACATTTCCCTTTCTTGGATGACATGTAACCCACTGAAAAATAAAATAAAATGAAAAAGAAACCTCAATGGGGTACTTTTCTTGAAGACGTTGTCTCACTATAACCAGCAAAGTGAAGGGCATTCAAACTGACATGCAATAATGGTGTTCGGACTGGTGGCAACGCAGTGCTGGGTTGGGAGCTTCATATGTCACCTTTATGGCAAACACCTGTACAGAGAGCATATGCCTGACATACAGCTCTCCTAGGTAATAAAGGCTTTGGTATCCTGGCCAGACATTGGGCTATCCTTGGCAAGAGACCCCAGAGGTGATGAATACTGCAACGGTGACGTGGAAGGGAATCTGTGGACTCCTTTTGCTACTTTAATCTATTTATATAGCCCATATGCTACAATATCTTTCCAATTTCTATAGTATCTGCTACAGATGATTCAAATTAGTTGATTTTCACTGAAATAGTAATTTTACTAAGTCTCATCAAGATATCACTGTACTGCAAAGTTACTGTCTGTGCAGTCATACCTCCTTTATGCAAAACAACTGCCAAGTTTAAGAAAACAGTCTCCATGGTGTCCCTCGAAGTCTCACAGACCCAGTAATTAATATATTGGGTCCAACAACAAATAATAAGGAAACTTCTCTGTGTGGAAGATCTAACATTCCTTAGAGTCCAAGGGTCCTAATAAAAAACATACTGTGAAGATCCCATTTAACAGGTGGTAGAAATACTTTCTTTAAAAGCTTTCCAAAGTATAAATCTACTAATGAAGAAAAAGGAAGCAAAAGCTAGTTCAATTCAAATCTTCTTTATTAAAAACACACAAACAAGCGATCCTAGTAGATGATGAAAAAACAGAATAAGTTATAGAAATTCACCATCCCATTTATATACCTGTTTTAAACCTGTTTAAAAGCAAAGTTTATGAAAATGACTAATGACCATATTCAAGTAGAACAGCTAGACATTACTTGGAGAATATTACATCAGTCAGACATGTAAGATGAATGCAGCTGTCCACACTTAAGGTACATAATGATTACAGTCCCATCCTTGTCATCTGTGTCACCCCCCCCCCATACCTCCTATAATTTAGGCATAACACTTTTTGTCCTTATAATTATTCTTGCTGCTCCTACATATTACAGAGTTTTTTCATAAAATTAATTCTGTTTAAAGGACATCCATTATTAGACATGGAAAAAAGTCTATACGGAATATTGACCAGCACTAACAATAGGTAGTGCAGGATCTGAAGACCTTCATTTGTGAAATATAAAGAAGTCCTGCTCTTTTTGATACTCTGCTATAGCTTTTAGGGTTATGATTTTCAGTACTCGCAGGATGAGAGTGATTTTGCTCTGTTTCCAGACTGACAGGCTAGTAGCTGATGGTACTGTGGCATGGGTATATGTTAAACATCTCTCTATGTTCCCCTTATCTGTAGCCAGGCAGCACAGTCTCTCTAAAGATGCACAAGCTGGAGTAGGGTGTTATATACACCAAGCTCAAATCTTACTCTAGAATATTCTCTCCCTGTGAACACAGACTGTTTACAGTTAAAAACAGTGTTTTATCTAAGAGGTCAGCATTCATGCACAGATTTACTTTTTAACTCTAGGTTGCCTGAATATGCAGGTTTATGTAAAAAGAAAGGTGTTAAGACCAAATTGTCAAAGGCCTTAGAAGTTCTTTTTCACAGTCAAAAAATATATGAATTTAAATATCAGATTGTTAAGGTGTAATCAGGCATGGAGCTATGCATTTTAACATAATTATGGTTATTTAGTTAATTCTAATGTCTGTGCATTGTCTTTGGTTTTGCTGCAAGTACAAAAATAATCTATTGCATGTATTATTGTATGTTTTATTTTTGATCTCTGTTAAAATGACACATGAAACAAGTGTACAACATTTGGTAGTTGTTAAAAATAACTAAATGTATTTTTGATATAGCAGGTGTAAAGGACTATAATGTTGTTTATAGCTGTAATCACAATGTAATATTGCACTTTGCAATGGTTTTGGCCCCTTGGCAGTCTTCTTGAGGCTAATACATGAGTGATCTTTTTCCACCATTACTTATCAAGCTATCCCAGATACATCCTAACCCATCATTACAATTTGCTCCTTTGCAAAAGGAAATGTAAAATGTAAAAAGGTAAACAAATGCTGAAAAAGTGGCAGGTGTTCTGTCCTGAACTTGTTTTAGGGTAAAAGTAATTTCAGTATTTCCAGAAACATTTAGCAATATGTAATGGAAAATGTGAAGTTAATTTAGATGCATGTCTGAATAGCTTTAAGCTAATCTAACCAGCAGGTCGAGCTCCGAGCGTAACATAGATTTTTTATTTTTCAAAATGCTGCAAAAGATTCTCCTGTACAATCATAAAAATGACACAGTAACTCTTGGTTCTTCTTCAAATGAGACTCTGCTTTATTGTGCAATCTTTTCTGAAGTTAGGTGAGTGCACTTGTTACACATGTGAGCAGTGTAGGAGAGGGAGTGGTTGTGGTGGACAAGGAATTTTATTTAAACAGCATGTTTGAAATGTCTAACAGTGTCATGTATTTGCAAATTAACAAGGGTTTTGATAGAGCACATTTCTTAGGACATGATTTGTTGATAGATGGCTCTATTGAACAAATATTATTTGAATATTTTACAGTGAAACATCCTGTAACCCCAATTTTATATGGACTTCCTAAGGTCCACAGAGATGTCCATAAACCATCCATGTGCCCAATTATGTCCAGCATGGGATGGGTTATACAACCACTTTCGATTTTTGTTGAAAAAAATGTAAGGCAAGTGTTGGACAATATTGATAGTGTGCTTAAAGATACTAAGAATTTTTTGAATGATTTCGACTAATGGTATCAATCATATCCTAGGGATAATGATGTGTATTTAGTGACACTTGATGTGATGTTTTTGTTCACTGTTATTCCTAATGATTTAGGTGTAGAGAGTGTGAGGATATATTTAAGTAAGAACACTGATTTCATAGTTGGGAAGATAAATATGATTTGTATTTTGATTGATTTGATTGCAGAAAACAACGTTTTTATATTTCACAATGAGTTTTTTCTCCAAAGATTTGGAGTAACTATGGGCATGACACATGCTAATAGCTATGCCAACCTTGTTTTAGCCCACTGGAAGCAAGTTCATGTTTTCAATAATAACCTTACACACATATTTCACTTTTTACAGGAGATTTGTGGACAATGTGTTTTTTGTATGGACTGGCAGTTTAGATGACTTGACATTTTTTAAATTACCTTCATGGTACCATGAAGTTTCTGAAGTTCAGCCATCATGTTTCTGATAAATCTATAGAATTTTTACATGTATGTATTATAACTGATGAAGGTAAAAGATTTAACACAGGGATTTATAGAAAACCATGCAGAAAGAATGCTTTATTACATAAAACCAGTATGCACCCCAGTCATGTGACTAGGTATGTCCTTAAGGGACAGTTTTTAAGAGCCATGCGAATCCACAGTGGTAATAGGTTCATAGGTTCATACTAGGCTATCTGCCCTAGGGCACTTATAAGCCTAGCCAGAGTGTGTTTGGCTTTTGCCACCCATTTTAAATTAATTTTGCTATGCCCTTTTTCGAGGTTAGTATACTGTGCCTCTGTGACACAGAAGTGATACCCGGGATAAACCTATGATCTCCCATCCACTCATCAAGATTCCTCTTGAAGAGAGTCAATGAGGGACTCTGCCTAACCTGGACTGGGATTTTATTCCAGAGTGAAGGGAGCCTCTGGGTTATGAATCTGTCCCTCCAGCATGTCCTATTTATTTCAGTGCTGAGGTTCAAGTCTCTTGAGCGCGTAGCTCGATGGGATTTGGATTTTCTGAGGTGCAGGCATGTCCATTAATTCCGGGTTGGACATGGCTTTATACGTGAGGGACAGATCGCCTCTGTGCAGGCGGTATGCCACTGAGTAGAGCTGGAGTTTCTTTAACCGGGCAGCATATGGCATCTGTTTGAGCCCTATGATCCTCTTGGTGAGGTACTTTTGGGGTCTTTCCAGTTGCTGCAGGTGTCTGGTAAGGTACATCCCAAAAGGGGCATTGTACTCAATTATGGGCCTGATGAGGGATGAGTAAAGAGGCACGATGACCTCCCCTGATCTAGATGTGAATCCCTTCATGATTAGGTGGGATATATAAAATGTTTTTCTAACCACTTTGGCCACGTGGTTGTCAAATGAGAGATTGCTATCAACTTGGGTCCCCAGGTCCCTAATTACTTCTTCTGTACTTAATGGATTACCACCTATGTGGTAATTTGTGGGTACTTTGTTTTTGCCAAAGGGGATGACTATACACTTTTTGGCGTTTAGCTTGAGGCCATGGCTCTGGCACCAGTTGTCTGTTTCTATGAGGCCCTTTTGGAGGATGCTTGTGTCGGCTGGAGAGTCGATTATGGCGCCCAGTTTGCAGTCATCTGCGAACTTAGCCACAGTCCTTTTGTGTTGGCCTGTACCTCTGAGAAATATATACCGAACAAGAGAGGTCCCAGGACTGAGCCTTGGGGGACGCCACTTGTAACTGGTTTGGAGTCTGACATGGCTCCAGCAATTCTAACCATGTGGGTTCTGTCCTTGAGCCAGTTTGCAACCCATCTAGTGACATAGGTGTTTATATTTATGCTGGTGAGCTTATCTATAATGCCTGAGTGGGGTATTGTATCGAAGGCTTTTGCGAGGTCCAGGTAGGCTGTGTGGACCACCTTCCCCTCGTCAATGGCCTTGGTGACTGTTTCAAAGAAATCAACCAGGTTTAATGTGGAGTTGCAAGTTACTTTGAGTAACATGAAGAAGGATTTCTTAGAATGCGGGTATACTGTAAGTGATGTAGAGAAAAGTCTGGCAGACGCATGGTCTGTTCGAGATACAGTAGGAAGACTGTATTTTTCAGACTCAGTTGAAGAAGTAGCTGTGGTACCTAAACAGACCAGTAAATGTTCTAATAAGAATAGGCTTCGCCTACCTATTCAAGTAATATTAACATTATTTGTGAGGCTATTAAGAAATATTGGCTATTTTGATTGGTTAATTCAGATCTCAGGAGAGTTTTAGATGATAAAATCTTGTTTTCATTTAGAAATAACTTGCCGCTGAAGCGACAGTTATTTTATAAGAATTTTGAATAGATTCCTTTTGATAGATTAAATAGATGTGGGACAGCGTAGACTATGTAAGGCTTGTCAATATATTTGGGGTTGTACCTCTCTGGTACACTCAAACTAAGCAAGAAATTAGTTTTGATTGCTATGCCGATTGTAAGACCAATAATTTAATATATTATGCTAAATGCATGATGTGTGAAGCTTTCTACATTGGGAAGACCAATATATAGCATAAGGGGGATGTACACAATCAGAACAGTATGAGTGCATTAGCTCAACATGTTATAGAGAATGGCAGAAGGCATAGTTTTAAGTTTCTTGTATTAGAATTAGTGTCTGAAAAATTGAGGGGTGAGGACTTTAAGAATATCACTGAAAAGAAAGAAATTAAATGGATACTTCTTTTGAAAGGAAATGGATTTCTAGAGCTGAATTAACATGTGTCTTTGAAGCCAGTTCTTAAGGCTCTGCCCCTTAAACATTAATATTTAAATGTCAGAGTCATGTGTACCTTTTTCATGATACTACTAGTTCTGATAAGTTTTCCATGTCACTGTTTTAATATTCATGTTTTTAAAGGGGTGTGTTGATTCAACACATCTTTACTGGCCAGTTCCTTGCTTCAGGGGGCTGTGTTTTTAGAATGAATGATTGTTTTCATTGGAGAATATATTTTTGAATTTTTTATATATGTGAATGCTTTGTGTAACATTTTACATGGTCTGAAGAAGGGAGTTTGTTTTCCGCAAAAGTGCTTACCTTTTTTACTGAAGTTTATTAAAATTTTAAACCATGGTGTCTGGAGCTCCAGTTTTCTTTTACATTGTGCGGAATAAAGGATACCTGTGTTTCCTGCTCTATTAAAGTCTGTTGGCCGTAAGCCTATAACTTATGGAAGCTGCAACCCTTCTCTTTTTTCTTCCTTCCTGATCTCTTGTTTTGTCTGCAACATAAAAAATAACTCCACCAAATAATTTTTGATGTGTACGGCTGTTCACTGCCATTTTATACCATACTTTCTGCTCTTACACCTAACTCATTTGTCTTTTACTCCTCCATAAACAATGTGGACAAGCAATGACATCAGGAGTAGTTACTCTCTGTCAAATACATTAACACATTCTACTGTGTATTGTCGTCTTACAACATTGCAGGAGCCTTTATACTCTGATCTACCCTTTGTACATAACTTTTTCCATTTATAGGTTCATAGGTATGTACTAGGCTAATGGCCCTGGAGCCTTTACAAGCCTAGCCCATAGGATTACCCTGGCATCATGCCACTCGACCTTAGTGCCCAGTGCTTCTGTCGAGTAAAGCCACTGGAGTGATCCCTGGCGTGAATTTTCTATTTCCCATCCACTCAAGATTTGTCTTGAAGAGCACCACTGAGGTGCTTTGCTTGACATGCATGGGAAGTCTATTCCATAGCATGGGCAGTCTGTGTCTTATGAACCTGCCCCCTCCAGCATGTTTTGTTGATTGTGGTAATGAGGATGAGGTCTCTGAAGCATGTGGTGCGGAGGATTTATCTTCATGCTTGGACTATAAAGTACTATGTTACAGCTCTGAGTCAAACATTACCGGGGGGGGGGGGGGGGCAGATAGTTACCATACATAGAAATGCAAGGTATAGACCAACATTCACATTAGAGACAATGGTACAGTATATGACTGCAGAATGGGTACGCTACTGTGCATCAAACTCACAGCTGGTGCTCAGCACATCTAACAATAAGTTGAGCTGCAAAATAAAAGTGTTACTGGCATTCAGAGACACCCGTACTGCATAACAAGGCTGTGTAGTGCATCTGAGTTAAAGGTCAGTTATAAAGGTATGTTAGCAGATGCGAGTGCCAATTGTTGCTAAGCAAGTACAATCTGAGATTCTCAGCTACCTCTCTAACCTACACACATACAGACATACACATATGCATGCATGCATACAAACATTAAAAATGAATTTACTGGTGTGTACATCAGCACTTTAACTACTCCTAAGGGCAGCAGTAAGCTGGACTTACAGCAGTGCAAGCCAAAATACCCCTGTAACATGGCATTATTCTGAACTTAGTGACATCAGTCACAGTCTGAAGACCACCCTCCTGATATCAAATAATCACCCCTACTCTTACCCTTCCCTCTCACGCTTCCAGCTGTGGCACCTCCCTTCTATGTTCTTCTCATATCTAAGCTACCCTCCTCTTAAATGGCATTCTACCTTTTCACCTTCGTAATTAACTTCAAAGCTCTTCTGCTCCTCTCCCTGTGTCTATCCGAGTTCCATAATCCCCTTCACTTCCAAAAATTTAAACTTCACATTTACTACTCTGTCATACTGTATTTAGTTTTCTGTTAATACAAGCATTATTGTCAGTCATTTGTATACGTTTGTATCATTGTGGAGTTTTTTTCACTCTTGCCTCCTCTGAAAATGGGTAACAAACCCAGATGGACCGTCTAAGTAAAAGAAATGTTAATAAATAACTAAATAAATGATGAATAGTTTGCAGAAATGGAAATTAAGTGCAATGCAGTTAACCATTTTCTGCATTGCTTTGTAGTGTGTACTTTTACTAGCAGCACTGATACATACTGTGAATAGCTATTCCTTGTATGGAATACTGTGTAGTCAGCTCTCAAATGTGTGTGTGTGTATACATGCACAGAGGCAGTTCACAGTCCTGCCCTGCTTTACACTCTCGCAATGAATCTAGAGCATCCTAGATGCTGTTTCTACAATAATAAATACGCTTTCCTGGTATGCACAATCAGCATATATCTGCGCACTCCAACACCAACCACCTCCTATGTTCTCACCTAGGTTTACAAGCATGTAATTCTGTGCATCCTTTAAATAATGTCACTCTTATACTCCAAATACCACCTGCATATAATCCATAAAAGCATGGCCTGTAATACTGTGCATACTTTAAACAACATAATTGTTTCAGCATTTTTGCACTGCTTACAACTGAAGGATGCACAATGCCACCTAGCTATGCACCGTACCTTCTACCACACCCTTAGTACAGCTTCATTCTCTGTGATGATCAGTGAGCTAGTGAAATGAGTGTCAGACCATGCTCCTACTGCACAGTGTGCTATTCATTTTATAAAATGTTGCACTGACTTTGTGCTAACAAATTTCAGATTCTATACCTAAATAGGCAATCTGTCAGAAATGCAAATGAGACAACTTCTGTGTTATAACTGGTCTGTAATATGGAACACAGCTCTTAACTTCATCTTATATGCAAGTATCCTGTCTCTGAATCCCTCCCTTGTGTGACGAGCCCTCTTCACCCAGGGGCAGTAAGTAAGGAGTCTCAATCTCACCACTGCCTCCGGTAAGAGAGTGTCACTAAAAACAGGGACAGAAATACACAATTTCCCCTAAGAGTATACTGGGACAAGTTCCAAACCTGGGACTGGACTAAATGCTTTACTCCAGGTCCCCAAAGGAGTCTCCACACAAAACACTGCAGAGCACTGTGTCCCAGTTCTAGGTATCTAACACACTCACTCTTAAATGTCTGATATTCACACATGCACACACTCTTGGAAAGACTGACACAGATTTACCTAGTGTGTTTCTTTGCCCAAATTACAAGATAATGACTGCCACCAGTCAAATATCACAATACCCTTCAAAAGGGGGTGTTCAATTATATTGGGTAAAATAGATATTGAAACAAATGGTAGCATGTATCTCAAGCAGTAAGGCTTTTGGGAGTGGCCCTGGTGTTATCACAATAAGCATAAACACTTTCAAGTTATTAAAATATTCACTAAATAACCATCTACAATGAGAGGTAGTAAAACATTTAATAATAAACAAAAGGATTTAAAACACAAATACTGACTGATTCCAATAAACAACAGAGTTTCACACACAGGAAATATGAAAATAATACTGTAGGACAGATTTCACATTGATTTTAGAAAACCTCTAACTAACTAGCTGTAGTTCCCTGACTATCTGAAAATTAACTGTCCCTATCTAATCTAAATAACTCAGCAAGGCAAGATTATACTCTTACTTCTGCAAGGCAAGATGAGGAATTATGCCGACACTTAGGCTGTTGTCTGTCCTGAGCAACTGGAACAATTACTCCGGAAACAAATGGACTACGACTGTTGAACAGCTCTGGAAAACAAAACCGAATGATAAATGAACTACTACACAATTAGGTTCATAGGCTGGTACTAGGCTATCGGCCCTAGGGCCTATACAACCCTAGCCATAACAACTCCCTGGCTATTTCTTCCCACACTATTTACTTCCCTGGACCCCTGTCCCTATCCAAGATGGATCCCCCTTTGTGGAGTGGGATAACTGACTGACGTGATCCCTTGGGTGAATTTCCGTTCTCCCATCCAGTCATCAAGGTTCCTTTTGGAGAGGGCCAAAGAGGTGCTCTGCTTGACATGTATGGACAGTCTATTCCAGAGTCTGGGGAGTCTCTGGGTCAGGAATCTATCCGCTCCAGCATGTTTTGTTTATTGTGATGAAAAGGTTTAGATCCCTGGAGCATGTGGCTCTGAGGGATTGAGATTTCTTTAAATGTAGCATGTCCAACAGCTCTGGGTCTGACATGGCCTTATATGTTAAGCAGAGATCGCCTTGGAGTAGGTGATATGCGACAGAGTATAGCTGGAGTTTTTTAAGGCGGTCATCATAGGGCATCTGCTTTAGGCCTGTGATTCTTTTAGTGAGGTATTTCTGCAGCCTTTCCAGTTGTTGCAGATGTCTTGAGAGGTACATACCTAATGGGGCATTGTATTCTATAATGGGTCTAATGAGGGATGAGTACAGTGGGACAATGACCTCCTTTTTTCTGAATGAAAAGCCCTTAGTGATGAGGTGTGCCACATAGACGGATTTCCTGACTGTTGTGGCAATGTGGTTATTGAAGGTGAGACCACTGTCCACCTGTGTCCCTAAGTCTCTTATCACACTTTCAGTGTTTAGTGTACTGCCATCTATGTGGTAATTCACGGGTACATGTTTTTTCCCAAAGGGGATAACTATACATTTCTTGGCATTGAGCTTGAGCCCATGGCTCTGGTACCAAGCATCTGCTTCTGTAAGGCCCTTTTGTAGAGTATCGACATCATTTGGGGATTCAATAATGACTCCCAGTTTGCAGTCATCTCCAAACTTTGTTAGCCAGAGTCCCTTAGTGTTAGCCTGTACTTCAGAGAAGTAGATGCCAAACAAGAGAGGTCCCAGGACTGAACCCTGAGGTACTCCACTTGTCACTTGTCTGGAGCTGGATTTGGAGTCAGCTACTTTTACAGTGTGGGTTTGGTCAGTAAGCCAGTTGGCAACCCATCGAGTGACGTAGGGATTAATGCCCAGCTTAGTAAGTTTATCTATGATTCCAGAGTGGGGGATGGTGTCAAAGGTCTTGGCGAAGTCCAGATAGGCTGTGTGGACTGCCTTACCCTCATCCACGGCTCTGGAGACTGATTTGAAGAAGTCAATCAGGTTCAGGAGACAAGATCGGCCCTTCACGAACCCAAACTGGGTGGGGTCCAGTGTTTTAAGGTTGCCAATATCTTTGTTTATAAGTTCCATGATAATACGTCCCATGGCCTTGCAGATCAGGCTCATCAGATTGATGGGGCAGTAGTTCCTAGGATCCAAGATGGATCCCCCTTTGTGGAGTGGGATAACTGTAGCTGTGCGCCACTCAGTGGGCATGAAGCCTGAGGTGAGGGTATGATTAAACATGACAGGTGAGGTGCCAGTTCATTTTGTAGTTCATGTAGTACACAGCCCGGGATGTCATCTAGTCCCATGGATGCTGTATTCTTTAGCTTTGGAGAGTGCGTTTTTTACCTGTGTGGCCATTATTACCGGAATATGGCAATTTTCCAGTATTGAGATAAGCCCTTTAAGGGGTGAGAGGGGGTGAAGTTGGCACTGAATTGATCTGCCAGGATATTGGCAATATCCTTGGGATCAGTATATTTAATGCCATTCTGTTGTAGATCAGAGCAGATCTGAGCATTGCCATTTAGATTCTTGACATAGTTATAGAATGTTCCAGGTCGCCAGTGAGATAAATCTTCAGTTCTTTATTTTAAATCCAACAACAAATGAGCGCTTTCGTCTGCAAAATGAGACTTCTTCAGATAAAACAATACTGGTGCCACTCTTAATTTATATAAAATACCTTAATTAACCTAATTACCTAATAATCAAAATTTTAAAATTTTAAAGCACCACCACCAAGTGGTTTCTAGCTCATAGGTTATTGTACCCAACATCACAACCACCAAAAATCTAAAAAATCCATTAGTAGAATTAAAACAATTGTATAAAAAATAAATACTTTAATCCTTAATATAATTTTTAATGTTAAATTTAGCACTTTTTGTGCTAAAATGTTATGAACAACAACAATAAATCACACTCTACCTGCTCTCTCTGCTAGAATAGCCTTAATACTGATGTATTCATTCAAGCCTGGACAAATGTTAGCCTTGAGCCTCAGTTGCCATCTAAGTTCCCTGTTTAGTAATATATTCCTCATATCACCTCCTCTAATAAAGCCTTGTATTTGGTCCCCCAACCATAATAAACTTCCTCTAAAATTTTGCCAACCATTTCTCTTGGGTATCCTCTCTCTACAAACTTTTCACCCAAGAAATTAAATTCATAAAATAGGTCCTGATAATCAGATGTCATCCTCGCTATCCTAACAGCCTGTCCCTTAATAAGGCTCCTTTTTTGGTGGATAGCTCATCTCCAAATCTCTTCCTTGTAACAGCATTACATCAGAGTAACTTGCTTATGCACCGAGTACCAGACTAACCGAATACCTAAAAAGTACCAGCTTACAGTCCAACACATATGTAGATCACAAGACAAAGAAAACCAGATTTGTGAGTATGCATTTTAGACAGGAAGATCCAGATTTCCAAATTCCATCCAGGGCACTAAATAGATCGCATTTAATATTCATCTCTCCACTGTTAGTTGTTTTATTTACTTCAGTCTGTAAAATATGTCAATTAGTTTTATTCCCACTGTACTATCACATGAGAAAGTGTCATACTGACCGGAACTCATACCTAAACAGGTGAACTGATCTATTCTTTTCTCAGATATGCTGCATAGACCATTGTACACACACACACACACACACACACACACACACACACACACACACACACACACACACACACACCCTCAGTTACTTATTAAGCTTTAACTCAAAGCATTTTCTCATCGAATTGTATCATTTATATATAGAATAAAGAGATTTGGGTTAGGACTGGTATCACAGAAACTACAGCAATAGTTGTTTTAAATCCTTTTTGCCTTTCTCATTTTACACAAAAATTGTCTGGTATAAGAAATATTTCAATGTAAGAAATATACAACTACTGGGTAGGTTGCACTCAGCTCTCAAAACTCTTGGAATGGAATTTCGAGTACATGGAGAAAGAGAGTCTGGCTTGCAGCTTGCTGTCTTTTTGTTTCCTATATTAAGTGACAGATGGGAATAACAGCCTGGTAGAAACAGTGCCAAAAAGCAGATGCCTGGCTCACAACCACTTTTCCCATAACTCCCTCCTATCAGCCAGAATGTTGTGGTTATTATATATAATGCTTAGTGATGGCCTTTTTGGCACCCTTCACTTGTATTTCAGTTAACTTGTTGTTTTAAATTAGATATGTAACTGACTGGCATTAGGAGATCAGAAATAAAGTAATTAATAAAACAGATCCACAAGAACATCATTTGGGATATTATTTACCTGTGAAATTAATGCTGTACATTTCAACTGATTCCTCAAAAGTTTGCCTAAGACCTTTGAAATAGATGTTAGGATACTATGCATGTTCGTTTATTGCTGTACTGGGGAAGGCCTTCCCTTAAATTTAAATCCGGCAAAATATAATCATTATTGTTATTATGTATTATACATGTTGCTGCATCTGCATTTGACTGCATTTGTACTATTTGACATTGGCCACAATCAATGCTGGAAAACATCAGCTAGGGTAAGCCTACCTACCTGAATAACAAATGAACAAACAAGAAAATACATCTTTTTATTTAATTATAACTTTGAAAAAAGTGCATTCTGTTGATAAAGTTTAGCTTGATTTAATTAGCTTCTATATTTTACTTCCACTGGTCTGACAAATAATGTAGAAAATGAAGCTATTACTTTGCAGGGTTATCCCTATATTGTCTGACTTATATATACTCATGGTATAATGTGTGATATGACAATCTGTTAATATGAAAAGCATTCAACGAGTAATACTGAGGGAGATAAAAGAGAACAAACATAGTTGCATGAACCACAGCAAATTATTCATAAAAAAGTTGTATGGTATACTAGCTAAGCAGTAGGATGAGAGGTCATGGGATATACCTAATGTACAATTGACTGTAAAAACAGCATAAAGTAATCAATCATTTTTTTTTTTCATTTTGACATTGAGTTTATCTTATTCATGGTCCTAGGGGAGCTGAAGCCTATCACAGCAACACACTCAGGAAATGTGCATATGTCTGAAATGTAGGAAAAAATTATGGCAGCACTGAAAACATAAAACACTGGGAGCACATGCAGACAGCAAACAAAAGGGACCCTAATTAGAAATGACTGTAAAGTCAAGTGCTGTGCAGTACCTCTTACATGATGCACCATGGGCATTTCATAAGTTAACTGCCTTTGACATACACCATACCTCTCAATTGTTCTTGATTTTCAGGATGTCCCTGATTTTAACTCAAATTTTAGCTCTGTCCCTATTAATCCCTCCTAAAACTGGTGACTTTTGGAGGAAAAAGTGGTGAATTACACTTAATAATGACAATAATCAGTTACAGACTTCAGAAAATAGATATTATTTCACATTCTGTTATTCTGTCAGTCTCTGTAGTTAATAGTACTAATATTTTACAAGTGTCCCTGATTGGTTGAGAGCTATGGCATACACCTGTGTATTAGGTGTATGTAATGCACATGCACAGACCTGGTACATTAAATAAAACAGCAGTTGTAACATAAAATTTGGCATGCCTTATTTTGACTGTGTTACTTCAGAGCCATTGGTCAACATACCTTTCATTATTAATTAAAATTAGATTTAAAAAATTAAGTTTGTCAGAAATTGCACTGCACCATTTCTCAAAATACATGTAAATACTAAACACTACATCTTAAGGGCAGGAGAGCAGTCTCCCCATTCCACACATACAGGCCACCATCATACTTAATTTTCCTAATTCTGAGATGGCCATAGCCCCTGAAAAGGTGCATCAAAGTTTACACTCAACAAACAGTATTAATCTAAGATTTAGCTTTGGGTAAATTAAAAATCCCCCTATTGATAAATTATATCCCCCTATTGGGAGCCAACAGTAAGGGTGAGAATACGAACATCTACAGTAGGGAGACCAATAAAGCCTACAATAGGGCTTTTGTCTTGGAATATGGTCCACACACGGACAAAATAAAAAACATTCTAACAGCCTATTGGAATGTTTTGATAATGGATCAAGATCTGATTGACATTTTGGGACCCAGACCCACATTTGTATATAAGATGGGGAGAAATATTAAAACATATCTGGAAAGGGGCATAAGAGGTATAGGAACAGACAACACTAACAACCACACTACAAAATGTGGTGCTTGCAATCAATGTCATGTTATTAATGAAGATGAAGGAATAGTTTTGGATAATATTAATAGGACAAGACTGAGATTTAAAAAGGGAAATTGTAATTCGAAATTTGTTATTTATTTGGCAAAATGTGAGGCCTGTCCGGGATACTATATAGAGAAGACAGAGCGAAAATTTTAAGAAACGTATATATGCTCACATATATAGTATCAGGACGAAGGACATTAATAATGTCCTATACAGGCATGCAGAAAAGTATGGGACAAAACATAATTTTAAGTTTGCGATTTTGGAAAATGTTGTTCTGGACCCAAGAGGTGGTAATTACAAAAATATACTAGCATATAAGGAAGTATGGTGGCAGATGTTAACTGATGCTACAACACCACCAAGTCTGAATGACCATATTTCAATCAAACCTTTACTGAATATTAGGTAGAATTATTTTAATATTTTACAGTGAGGATAGAATTTGTTGAGGAAGTTCTTCACTTATATTATGTATTCGCGCATATGTTTACATAATTATGATTCATATCTACATATTTTACTTTGTATATTTATTTTTGTATTAGTTATAATAGTTTTATATATTATTCTATGTTAGTACTTTTCTAATTTTTTTAAATTAAATTGTGTAGTGTTAGTTGGTTTGTGTAGATGTAGAAAACAAAAATAGCCAGTAGAAATGGTGGAATACAAAATAAACTTTAATAAAACAAATACTCAGGTAGAGGGTAATATACCCAACTACCTATCCAGACCGGTTTTTGCTGCAATAGCCTTCTTCAGTAAAAATAGTAAAACACATAATAGCCATACAAGTACGTAGATTTATATGCAATGACATAAAGGCAGTACATTGGTCAATTAGAATTGGTCATTAAGACCAGGTGGGAATAAAGCCCCTAATTTGATGATCCATTTACGTTCCTGGATCATCAAATTTGGGGCTTTATTCCCACCTGGTCTTAATGACCAATTCTAATTGACCAATTAGAAACCGGTCTGGATAGGTAGATGGGCATATTACCCTCTACCTGAGCATTTGTTTTATTAAAGTTTATTTTGTATTCCACCATTTCTGCTGGCATTTTTTTTTTGTGTCTGGTGGTTTCCCTCCTCTTGAGTGGGAGATTTTTTTAACATTTGGGCAGTCGGTCAGGAGTTTTTTGGTCATTTGACTTGTTTTTTTTTGTTTGGCGGATGTATCGCTTAGTATACATAATTTTCTATATGTATTCCTCGTATTTTATTTTTGTGGCCTCCTGTTAATCACGGATCAATAAGCAAGCTATGGACTAAATTGTCATACGGACTGAATTGACGTATGGGCCTTTTTGCTTTTTTCTTGGATTTGGGATATTCAACTATTTCTACTTCATCCAGTTTTGGGACTATTATCGACAACTACAGTTTTTGAAAGAAGCGTGATTGTGTAAAGGAAAGACGATCTATGTGTTTTATCACTTATGGACTAACAACTACAGGTGACTTTATGCTTTCATTTTTTGATTGACTCGCTTCTTAATTTTTTGGATTAGGGGTTTATGGTCAAATCCGAAGCTATGACTATTGTTCATCTAGTTTCGGATTTTAGATGTGACTTTTTGGACATATTGTGATTACTGCTTCTATAAAGAGGGATTGAGGGAATTGTATGATGTTTATGTGCTTCATTACTTATTTTTTTCTTTCATGGTTACACAGTAGGCGTCTGTCGAGTCTACGAAGTTTACAGTTATGGTTCTCTCCTTTCGTGGGACTCATGCTTATAGTTGTGGTTAAGTTTTATGTTGTAAATTTTGTTTTGGGTTACTATGCATCATATTAGTAACTCATTTCTAGATGGGGTTAATACCATATTATATTCATTTTTTGATTTTTATATAATATACAGGATACCAATGTACTAAAGGGACTTTGCATAGGCATATTTTCTGTGTACTGTTTATATGGGCGGTATTGCACTACTGCCATAAAGGGAACAGGCAGTTTATTTCGGCCTTTTTTTGTTCAGTTTGCATATGTATGGTTAACAGTGGGTTCTCATCTTGTTTGTATAACATGGTTTGTTTAACATTCTATGTGCAATTTACCATTTATTTCAACTTTGCATTATGGTAACATATTGGTGATTTCAGGGGCATTGTGTGAATACATAATCTTAGTATACCTATCAATCAATGATTGAACCATAGATATTTTTGGTTTTCCAACATCTAGTATGATGTTCTTTATATTCCTTTAGTGATCCTGTAGTGGTATGTGATTTGGTATGTCTTTTCCCTTGGGGGCTGAGTCTCCTTTAACTTCTTAGTATTTTATTATTTAGCCTCCGGGTGGTATTAATGTTGTTATATGGTCTTATGGGGTCAACCTGATGGTAATGTACATTATAATAATTACATTTTTTCTTCCAGTAAAGGTTTTTGAAAATTGGCATTTCTGCTTACAACAACTTATGTAGACTCCATAATTGGATTCTTATATATATTTTCATGGGGGTTTCCTACATCAACACGACAATTGTGTCCTTGATATAAGTTTTTTTTTGGAATTTATAGGTGGTTATGATATTGAGTGGATATTTTGAACCATCTTCATTGGGCCGACTAGTATGGCCCTTACTTTATTATAATGATACGCAGCAGAGTGGTTATTTGATTAAGAGGATTACACCTTTATGACCACAGGGGTTAGCTATTGTATCATTAATACATGTGTATCTATACCATTTATTTATTTTTGGTCTTGGTGGACACTTTTGAAATAAGAGTTGACAATTTTGATCCATATTAAGTGGTATTTTGAGTGGTTTGATACGCATCATTGTGAATTTTCTTTGTTATTCAGGGTTGATCACAAGGGCTGATTATTGTATCTTTGTATACTATCATTGTCAGATTCTTCTTTTTTGGATTTGTCTATGATTATATTTAATATCCACCATTATACATGATCTACCATATATTTTTTTTTTTTTTTTGCTGTTTTGTTTAAGTTAACAACAAGCAGCAATTTTCGTGTTGTTTGATAGACACTTTTTCTGAACGATAGTGTATGTATATATATATATATATATATATATATATATATATATATATATTAGTCTTATTCTTGTTGTCAGCAGAACTGTTTTATTCATTAACATTTTTGTGGAGGTTTATATTTGTTTTTTGCAGTATTTGTTTTTTGCAACATGGTGTTGACTCCTCTTGTAAAAGGCCTAGCATCTGATATGAATGATCTGACCATTTTTGGTTTGGGTTTATCAGATATGGGCAACAATTCCTCGGGGTTGATTCAAGACCCAGAGAAATTATGTGAATCATTATTCTTTAAGTTGGGTAAAAGCATGAAAGGTCTTCGGACCAGTGTTTGGCATTTACACTTGTTCAAGGCTTACCAAAATAAAAAAATCACACCACGTGGCTTAAGGGTTAAAGTACAACCTTTGGTACATAATATTGATGAATAATTAACAGATGAATGGACACAGATCCAACAATCAGCATCCTTGGGTTTTGTGGATGCTTTAGCCAATTTTTATGAACGAGCGGTCAAACTAGGTATTCAGGAAGTAGAAACCACTTGTATGGAGGCTAATAAATTTGAATCTTGTGGATCTTTCACTACCCGGGTGAACCAGTTAACAACAGAACTACTTAAGTTAGAACAAGTTTCAAAGGATAAAAAATTGAAAAAGTTCCAAAGGGATATAGGAGATTATGAAAGAGGCAAACCATTTGATATGCCTAGGAATGTTACTTTTAAGCTTCCCAATAATAAACCTTTGGCCCCCAAGAGGAAAAGACCCAAATCCATTCTGAAGCGTAGCTCGGAATCATTGAGCTACACATCAAGGGAGGATACATCCTTCAACACTGAAGGGGAGGGGAACCACACAGATGCCTCACCTGATCCAAAAAAGGAGGAGCTTGTCACACCCTTTGGGTTCGGATACAGACGAGGGGGGAGGAAACACAAAAAATGTCAAACACATGGAGGGTTTGGAAGGTTTGTTAAAACTGATGATAGAACATTAATAAACAGTATGAATGTACACAATATTTCATCTGTACACCTTAATGATTTACAAATTAAAGTTCTTAACAAAGGGCTTAATTTTGTTCCTGGCTTTTTTGCTCCAGAATACACTTTAGCACAAGATGTGGTCAACTTTTGTCGTTTACTTAATTTGAAATTGTTTTTTGAAGATGACACTGTTCAGGCAGTTCCAGGGTTCAGATTTAAAAAATCATCTTTTTTTCCACCTATGTCACATCTGGTATCCACTTTTCAAGCTAATGTCCTGAAGGATTTACATTGTAACCTCAAAGATTTCCAGGTTTCTTACAATAACCTTTCTAAAGAGGAGGCACAGTGTATTGAGGAACTTAAAAACAATAAAGAAATTGTAATAGTACAAGCAGACAAGGGTGGGGCGGTAGTGATCCAGGACACGGTCAACTATAATGAGGAAGCAATGAGACAATTGGGGGATAAAAATATTATATGGTTATGCCATTGGACCCAACTAGTCACTTCCAAACCAAAATTGACTCATTCCTGACAGGCCCAGGAAGAGGGTATCATCATGGATTCAGATAGACATCAGTTGTCAGTTTCATCTCCGTGTAAACAATATTTTTATCTTTTATCTAAAATACACAAGGATGTGAGATGCCCTCCTGGAAGACCAATTGTTTCAGGGCATGGCTCAATCACTGAACCCTTGTCTGAATATCTTACTTACTATTTAAAACCACTACTACCTCTGATATGAGCTAGAATCCAGGACACTACTCAGTTTTTGGATATCATTTGTGACACAATTGGAGCCCCATTGGCTGCTATGTACCTTGGATGTAACCTCTCTATATACAAATATCCCACATTGGGCAGGTTTGCAGGCTTTGGACTATTGGTTGGGGAGATCTGGTTTTTACCAACCAGGCTTTAATACTTTTTTAGTGTGCCTGGCTGAATACGTTTTTACTGGTAACGTATTCTATTTCCAAGACCAATGCTTTTGGCAGGTCAAGGGTACAACAATGGGTGCCTCTTTCGCACCCATTTATGCGGACCTTTTTATGGCCTATATTGACGAGGTTATGATTTATGACTCTAACCATAATATATACATGGATGAATTAGATATCTGGAGGCGATATCTGGATGATTGTTGGGTGGTGTGGAAGTCGGATGAAATCTATCTTCAGGAATTTATTGGCTATCTCAATGACAATGTTTGTGGAATTGAGTTCAAATTAAATTACCACAAATCTAGGATTGTTTTTCTTGATGTTGAGGTTAGCAGGAATCCTGATGACACTCTTTCCACTCGAGTGTACAGGAAATTTCCTGAATATAATTCACTCTTACATGCTACCAGCTTCCACCCTCGACATATTATCCAGAATATCCCCAAGTCTCAATTCTTAAGAGCCAAAAGGATTTGTTCAAGCCAACAAAATTTTGAGACTGCTAGAGATGAACTAATATGTAGGTTTCGTGAGAGAGGTTATCCCCCAGGTACTGTTAGCACTGCTTGCCATTGGGCTTCAAATCAGAACAGAGTTGACTTGTTACATTACAAGGATAAACATAAGGATTTATCTAATCCTCTGGTTTGTCTGGTGACCACTTATGGACGCAATACACATGGGTTCATGAATATTATTAACAGATGCTGGAATATTTTGATGGCAGAGGAGAGACTACATTCTTTTTTGAGGGACAGATGCTCTTTCTCTTTTAGGAGAGGTCGGACATTGGGATCACTGTTTAGCCATTATAAGAGGGTGGGTCCCAATTCCATTGTTTCTACTCAATACACATTGAGAGGTGGCCCAGTGTTGGGTTGTATACCATGTGGCCACTGCTCTTATTGCAATAAAGTTCAACATACAAGAGAATTCAGCAGTCGCAATACATCTGAAATTTTCAATATCAATTTTTGGGCCAATTGTTGTACAGAGTGGGTTATTTACCTAGCCATCTGTACATGCTCCTCATTCTATGTTGTACAAACTTCCAGGCTTTTTTGCCTTAGGATTGGGGAGCATCCTAGTGATATTAGGAACAAGCGCACCAATAATGCCCTGTTTAAACATGTTTGTAAACACAATTCTGCCTCTTTTCATTTTACTGCTATTGACTGTATTGTAGGTAAATGTAGACATAAATCAGGTTGGCATGATTTACTTAATTTCAAGGAAAGTAAATGGATCATCAAATTAGGGGCTTTATTCCCACCTGGTCTTAATGACCAATTCTAATTGACCAATGTACTGCCTTTATGTCATTGCATATAAATTTATGTACTTGTATGGCTATAATGTGTTTTACTATTTTCACTGAAGAAGGCTATTGCAGCCGAAACCGGTCTGGATAGGTAGTTGGGCATATTACCCTCTACCTGAGTATTTGTTTTATTAAAGTTTATTCTGTATTCCACCATTTCTGCTAGCTATTTTTGTTTTCTAAGTGTGGATTTCTCAGCCGAGCAGTTGCCGTACGTGCACCATGTTGTTTCCTTGTGTAGATGTAAACAGATTTATAGGCAAATGATGTTTTTGAATGCATATGAGCATTTTATTACAGTCATTTTAAAAAGTTTTTAGTATGATGAGTATTAACAAGCGCTGTTCCTCTTTAAACGGATTTGGCGTCAAAGATACTATTTAAACCATTTGTATCAGTTGGCTAAATGTTCTGATAAAGCTCACGCTTGAGTGAGTGAAAGCGCTTAACGTTTGTTACTTGTCCTAACAAATGTTAATTGTTATTTTTTACCACTAATTGTGGTGAATTTATTTTGAGTTTTACTACTTCTTCCAAGGACGATGGTTGTGACATTGGATTGTGGAAGTGTTCTGGGTGAGCGGAGGTTGGCATTCATTTGCCTCTGATTTTTTTCTTTTTTATGGTGTGGACTGAATGCTATTTACTAGTTTAAATTAAAAATCTGAGTACCTGCAGTGATGACCCACTTGCAGATTCCTAGTGCAGAGTTCCTGCTCCAAATCCCTTAAACACTGCTTATGTGATCCTCCATCTGCATTTACATGAATCCTGCTGAAGTTTAGACCAGCCTTTAATCATGGACATAAGCTTATCAGTGGAACAATCAACAAAAGCTTACCACTGATCTACATATTTACAGTTGTTTGCATTTCATTTTAAAGTACTGCTGTCAAGTATATACTAGAAAAGCAAAAATAAGAAGTGCTGATGGAACACTAAAAATTAGCAGTGATGTTTAAATTCATGTTATTAAACAGAATTATAAACATACACGCACTTTGATAAAATTATGTGTAGTATGAAAAATAGAGCTGAGCAGGTCTAATGGTGGATATGGAAATGACAATGTGAGAATACCATGTGACCACAGCAAACTGTGCATTTTTTAGCAGATGCCTCCTTTTCTATTAATTCATATTAATATTTATTAAGTTACACTTTGTTCCACTTCATTATGCTACATCATTTTGAGATACCGTGCTGACCTCGCATGGTATATCTGGCAGTCCCTTAGAGGAAAGCTGTCCAGTAGCAAAGGTTTTCTATAGGGATTTGATGAGGCTACTATAGTTAGGTACTAGGCTATCTGCCTGAAGGTATTTATAAGCCTAGCCAGAATGTGGTGGCTTTCGCCGCCCCCTTAGATTAGTTCTCTGTGCCTCTGTCCAGCAGAGCCACTGAAGTGATCCCCAAGGTAAACTTTCTGTTTTCCATCCACTCGTCAAGATTTCTTTTGAAGAATGTTAGCGAGGAGCTCTGCCTAATGTAGATTGGGATCTTGTTCCAAAGCATGGGAAGTCTCTGGGACAGGAATCTATCCATCATGCACGTCCTATTTATTGCTGTGGTGAGGTTTAGATCCCTAGAGCATGTGGCACATGGGGATAAGGTTTTCTTTAGGTGGAGCATGCCCATCAATTCTGGTTGGACATGGCCTTGTATGTCAGGCAGAGATCACCTCTGAGTAGGCGGTATGCAACCAAGTTCAGCTGTAATTTCTTCAGTCGAGCTGCATAAGGCATCTGTCTGAGGCCAGTGATACTCTTGGTGAGGTACTTCTGTGGTCTTTCAGCTGTTACAGGTGTCTTGTAAGGTACATTCCAAATGGAGCGTTGTACTCTATGATGGGTCTGATGAGTGATGAGTAGAGGGGCACAATGACCTCTTTTGATCTGGATGCGAACCCTTTTGTGATTAGGTGGGCCATGTAGAAGGATTTTCTAACCACTTTGGCAATGTGATTATCAAAGGTGAGATTACTATCTACTTGGGTCCCCAGATCCCTTATTACGTCTTTTGTATTTAGGGGACTACCACCTATGTGGTAGATTGTGGGTACTTTGTTTTTTTCCAAAGGGGATGACTATGCACTTTTTGGCATTTAGCTTGAGGCCATGATTTTGACACCAGTTATCCATCTCAGCGAGACCCTTCTGGAAGATGTCTGTGTCAGCCGGAGAGTCAATTATAGCCTCTAGTTTGCAGTCGTCTGCAAAGTTGGTCAGCCATAGTCCTCCTGTGCTTGCATGTACCTCTGAGAAGTATATGCCAAACAGTAGGGGTCCTAGGACTGAGCCCTGGGGAACTCCACTTATAACCGATTTAGAGTCGGACCTAGCTCCTGCAACTCTCACCATGTGGGTTCTGTCCATGAGCCAGTTGGCAACCCATCTTGTGACATAGGGGTTTATGTTCAGGCTGGTGAGCTTGTCTATAATTAAAATATTGGTGAAACTGCGCAGAATACTTCCAAAAACACATTTTGAATGCCAAACACAAATTTAATAAGTAAAGCTTTCGGGCTCACCACCCTTCATCAGTACATAAAATCAATGAGACTCATCAAGACATTAAATGGGGATACTAATAGAATCACATGATTCAGCCAGCCTAACATCTTTAACTAACAATTAATTATTTAAACTCTTGTAGTTTAAAACAATATTAACATATATTTAAGAAACCATTAAAAACATATACATTTTTACATTGCATTACATTTATATCAACTTAAAAGGCTAAAATATGAAATTCATTCTTAAACGTTTTCTCTCTGCCTTTTAACTAATACAGGTTTTATACTAACAGTGTTATTTAAACCTGGTATAGCATCTGCTTGTAGCCTAATGATCCATTCATATTCTTTTAACTCTAAAACATTATTCATGTCTCCTCCTCTAATACCTATATTTATTACACCTATACCCCTAAACTTAAAAGTATGTGTATTGTTGTCCATAATGTGCTTACTCAATGCATTTGTCACCACATTCCTTTTAATCTCAGATTTGTGTTCTATAATGTGTTCCCTTAACTTCCTAATTGTCTTACCAACACAGAATGCTGTGCAAAGTGTGCATGTTGCTAAATATACTATTTGTGATGTGTTACAGTTAGCTGAACATTTAAATTCATATTTCTCCTTAGTAATAGGATGCTTAAACTCATTTATTGAATCATAGATATCTACACAACAACTACAATTATAACATTTCAGTGTAGCATTTTTATGTTGGTATACAACTTTCTCATCTTTAAAGTCCTTATAGCATAATTTCTGCTTTAATGTTTCCAGATTTCTAAATGAAAATCTAGGTTTCGGACCTATTAACTCTTTGATCTCTGTCATAGTCAACAGCATAAGCCAATTCCTTTCTATAATATTACACACATCTCTAGTGTTTGCATTGTACGTAGTTGTATATCTAATTATTTTATCATTTTCATTTAAAACTTGTTCTGATCGTACTATGTCTTTACTAAAAATGGGTTTATATTTATCTTTTCTCCCTACTTTTACTTCTTCATATATAGCATCTATGTATTGAAGGGAATAACCATTTCTTATAAACTCTTGTCTCATTTCATTTGCTTGAAGTATGAAATTATCATTCTCTGTGTTAAGCTTACTAGCCCTTATTAACTGTGCTTTCAGAATACCCTTAAAAGTATGTGGTGCATGCATACTATTTCTTCTGACATATCTATTCGCATTTACCTCTTTCTTACATATCATGGACTCTATCCTATTCATTTTCTTATAAAGCCAAATGTCCAAGAACACTATACTATCTGTTGAGGCAGACATTTTGAACTTTAAAAAATTTGTCGTGGCATTTAGATACACAATATAATTCTCCAATTCCTCATTATTACCATCCCAAATCAAAAAACAATCATCTACAAATCTTTTGTAGAATTTCATATTTTAGCCTTTTAAGGTGATATATTTATATATATGTAGGATTCTTGTTATATATAATATGCATTTATGAGAATTTTTATGTTTGTACTTTTGTATACATATGTATATAAGTAATGTAAAAATGTATATGTTTTTAATGGTTTCTTAAATATATGTTAATATTGTTTTAACCTACAAGAGTTTAAATAATTGTTAGTTAAAGATGCTAGGCTGGCTGAATCATGTGATTCTATTAGTATCCCTATTTAATGTCTTGATGAGTCTCATTGATTTTATGTACTGATGAAGGGTGGTGAGCCCGAAAGCTTTACTTATTAAATTTGTTTTTGGCATTCAAAGTGTGTTTTTGGAGCTTGTCTATAATACCAGAGTGGGGAATGGTGTCGAAGGCCTTTGTGAGATCTAGGTAGGCTGTGTGTACCACCTTTCCCTCATCTATAGCCTTCGTAACTGTCTCAAAGAAGTCCACCAGGTTTAGGAGGCATGATCTTCCCTTAACAAAGCCAAACTGGGTAGGGTCCAGTGTTTGGAGGTTCCCAATGTCTCTGTTAATGAGTTCCATGATGATGCACTCCATAGCCTTGCAGACCAAGCTAGTCAGGCTTATAGGGCAATAGTTCCCAAGGTCTGTTGTGGCTCCACCTATGTGGAGTGGAATAACTGCTGCTGTGCACCACTCTATGGGTACGTAGCCTATGGAGAGGCTGAGTTTGAACAGTGTGTTTAGGTGAGGGGTTACTACTTTGTAATCACAACTGCTAGTGAAAAATAAACTACAATGATGACTTTTCTGTATATAAACCTGGTATGGAAACTTCATACATTGCAATTCATGGATGAACAGATCTTTCATCTGCCCCTATTTTGGAGGAATGTTCTTATTTTCAGGCATGAGTTATGTCTGCACATGATGTGCATATTTTGGTGAGAATGCTGCTATTTTCTGGCTTGATTAACCCTTTTGCACAACTTTCTGAATCCTCCCCATAGCACATTTTTGAAGCTGTAAAGTTCATAGAAACCACACTACATGTCTGGAATTCTGGTGGTACCAATAAATTAGAAAGAGACAGAACACATCTTACATCTCCCTTTTCGGAAGCAAAAATAAACTATATTGTGCGGTACAATTTTGCAATAAAGTTCATGAAAGTCTACAGATGTTACAGTCTCTTTGATAATGTGCTTATGTTTTTGTCACTTTATTTTTTAAATATGTTTCTGAGTATTATCCCACATTTCTGCTGGAAGCAGAAAGAGTTATCTGATATTTGGTATTCAAATTTTATGCTAATTAGAAATCCAGATTTTTGGCTGTATATAGTTACTTCTTTCAAGGGCCTTTCTATTTCTTTTCATTGTCTGTGGATTGAAAGGTATGAGGATGAAACACCATCAACTGATGCATAATAACGATTAAAAAAGAAAATAAAAATACCAGGCAAAAAGGTCTAAACCATGTGAGTCTGACTCTTACTCTGTTTTATTTATGTGGCTGATTGTAAAGCTAGTTCATCCCAAAAGATGCCACCTTCAGAAATCTACACCTGTAATCTGCAGCAAATAACTTTCTAAATACTGAAGGGCAAAGTCCTATTAAATCAAGTAATTCACTAATGCTATGCAAAGTAAAATACGATTTCTCAAGTTGACATGTTATCTTGGCACCAAGTATTATTATTGTTAATGTGACAGCAGTCTGAAAGTGCCAAAAAACAGTTGAAGATGTGAACGTAAAAAGTTGGGCTATGGCATAATGGTCAAGGTGTTTACCTCACAGGCACAAGATACAGGGTTTGATTCTCACCTTGGGATTCTTAGCTAAACTTAAAAAGGCTCACTCTGGCTGTCAGCCTAGTAATCACCGATTAAGTTTGGGACTTGGCATAATGGTTAAAGTATTTACCTCACAAGGTAAGAGGTTTGATTCTCAAATTACAATGCAGATTGCCTAGGCTTAAAATGACTTTCAAGGGCGGTGAAAAACAGTGAAGGAAAACAGCCTTATAACTTTCTTTTCTAAAATCTGGGGTAGGAAAATAAAAACTTCAAAGAAAAAAAAATGTTTTTCTTGAAAATATATGGTGTTAACAATTGACAGAAAGGTTGTTGATAAAGTCATGAATATGTCTATGAGCTCAGCTGTTGTGCTTCTCTTATTTGGAAATCCCACACAGTCACATTTGTCACTCTTTCTTTATTAGTGTGACCTTTTCAGAATTGGACTACAAAAAGGAAAAACTGTAATAGCATGGCACCCTTTTTTTTGTTTGTATGGGAAACACTGATGCTGTCAGCAGCTTTTTTTTACCAGGAAGCAACTCGCTGACCAACAGCCCATTTTCTCAAATGTGGTATGACCTTGGAGGTAGTTTATAATAAGTAAGGGGATAGAGGCTGCTCCACATTTGAAGGTAGGGGAGCAAAGTCACCTTCAAAAACTTAAATTCATCTGCATTGACAAATTCATTACCTAGAAGTTCAGTATATTAATGAAATGAGCTGACAATGAATTAAAATTAATCCATTTTTATGAGTATGTTTTCAGGATTTTGTCCGTCCTTTTTTCATGCTGTAAAGTACAGTTTTGTAAAATCTTACCAAAACAGTAGCTGTCCTTCTTTTCATTGTTGCAGTACTCATAACATGTGGGATCTCCTGCCAAGGCTAACCTAATGTCCAGCCTTTACATCCTCTTATTGTCGCATGTCAGATGTATGCGCTCTGCATAGGTGTAGGGCAAAAAGGTGACTTATGTACACACTATACTCAAAACTAAAGTGCCCCAGGAAAAGTAGAGCAACCTCATTAGAAAGGAGAACATGCACATCCACAGGGTAAAAGAAACCAAGGAAGGAGAAGGAGCAAGACCCCTTAGCCAGACAGGAATTCCCAACAGTAGAAAAAGAGAAAAGGGGGCAGGAGGGAGGGACTGAATAATGCAGCAGTGAAGACGTCATCTACTGTTATGGTAATATTTGATACAACTTTACTATGTCCTTACTTATCATTGTTGCAATAGTCATAACATGTGGGAGATTACCAAAACTACTGAAGAGGATGAGAGGAAGAGGCCACAGAGGGGCCTTGCACAAACCCATGAAGGACAGCCCTGGCAAATCCTGCCCTAGCTCTGGAAATAATATCCAACTTGTAGTGTTTAGTAAAAGTGTGGACAGAGGACAAAGTGGCTGCTTCAAGGATGGATCTAGTATCCAAACCCTTGAGAAAAGCTCCAGGAGAGGCCACTACCATCATATAATAAGCTTGAACTGAAGCAGAAAGCTGTTTCCCATGAAAATAATAATGAAAGGAAATGGCCAAAGAAAACCATGAGTTGATGGTTTGCTTAGAAACCAACAAACCCAATATCTGGTAAGAAAAGAAACAAACAGCTGTCAGATTTGTGGATAGATTTTCTCTTTTCCAAATAATACCTGAGCTGTCTATGTAGAGCAGGGGTGCGAAGAACCTTCTCACTTTCAGACTGAGGAGAAGAAAAAGGAAGGAAGCTGGATAAACTGATTAAAGGACACGTTATTGACTACCTTGGGCATAAAAGAAGGATTAGTACACACAGACACTCTGTCTCCATGAAAAATCAGAAAGGGAAGCATCGCCATCACAGCCTGAAGTTCAGAAACTCTCTTGGCTGAAGTAAGGGCAACCATTAATGCAGTCTTCCATTTGCAGTTTTGCAAAGAAGAGGTAGGCTCAAAAGGAAATACAGCCAGCTTTTTAAGGACGTAATTAAGGTCCCATTAGGGGTCCTGATATGAAGGATGTCTTTAAGGAATTGTTTGACCTCAAAATGAGAGGCCAATGGTGGGTTTAAGGACAGAAAAGCAGGGATTACTGACATGCAAGCTTTAACAAAAGAATTTTTCAAGCCACCATGGAGCACTGCAAGTAAAAGGGAACCAATGGGACCCCACTGAGAAGGGATCTTGGTGATGTTTAAAACACCAAACACAAAATCTATTCCATTTATCCATATGGGATTTTCTGGTAGTGTGTTTCCTAGCCTCCTGCAGAACCCTAAGCACATTCCCAGTAAAGTGGTATCTAAATGGGATCAAAATCCTATTACCCAAAGTGTCAACTGAAGATTGTACAAGTGAGGGTAAAGAGACCCTTGACTTGTGTGAAAAGATCCATCCAGTGAAGTAACGTGTAGTGATTGCCCCTCGCCAGGTGAAAGAGTAGGGGGAACCAGTGCTGTCTCGACCAAAATGGAGTTACCAGCAAGATTCTTTGGGAGTCCTTCCTAATCTTGTGTAGGATCTTGGAAAGGACAGGAAGAGCAGGGAAACAATGCAAAAGCATTTCCTTCAAAGAAAAGGACATGGTGTCCGCCTTCCAAGTCAGAGGACTTGTGAGACTGGAACAGAAGTGAGAAATGTGCCCATTCAGAGGGGAGGCAAAAAGATCTACTCGATGAATACCCTACTGACGTACTATGCCCAAAAACACCTCTTAGGTCCTTTGCAATGTGAGGAATGTGCTTAATTTTCTGTTTTCTCTTGAGTTGAATATCCACTTTGACCAACCTAGAAAGCCCTAACTTCTTCCCCAATGAGAATATGAGGAATCCCCTATGTCCTTAAAAGATTACTAGACATAGTTCCCCTCATTGTCCACAGTGGATGTTTGTAATGCCTCAGAGGACATGTGAGAAGCCACTTCCATCCAGCCTCAGGGTCATGGCAGAGGAAGCTGGTTTCAGCACAGGACGGTCTTCATTCACCTCAAGAGAGACGGCTAGCAGAAGCTTTACTGCAGTAGAGTCAGACAGAGACTACTTAGTCCTTTTAAGAGATGTCTGCCCCTCTGGCTGGGCGGAGTCAGCCATAATACTCTGGGTCAAAAGTTTGAGTCACTGGTTATCAAGATATATGGATAAAGAGGTAGATGGTTGCAAAGAGTTTTAGGAGCAAAATCCTGTCACATGGTATACTGTGTATGATCGTGTGAAGCACACAACAAAATAAACATTTCATGGGATGGTTTTAGGGAATTTGCTTCCCACACTGACTTTTCCCTTCCTGGATGACATGAACCCTAAGTACACAAATGGAGGAAACAGAAAGAATCCCAGTGGGGTACTTGTATGTAAATGGCTTGGTAGAAACCAGCTCAGCAAAGGCCATTTAAACCAATGTTCACCTGTGGCACTCAAACGGTGTTAAAGTTCTGAGTATGGAGCATACATACATCACCTTTATGCCCAAAACTTTCATGAGGAGCATACATCTGATGTACAATGCTAGGCAAATGTGAAGGCTTTGGCATGAGATAATACATATTTTAAATACTGCAACAGTGATAAGGAAGGACCTCTGCTATAACACTGCATTTAGCTGAAAGAATAGCTGAAGCAACATTCAAGTGCACTGCGTGATTATGAGTCATTATTTACTGGAATATTCCGATGGTTTTGAAAACCATGACATGTCAGTTAACTTTTTCCTTTGGGTAAGTATACTGCATCAGATATCTCCCCCACCCCCCCGTCACCCTCTCTGTTTGCAGTAATGACAATAATAACAAAGGAGAAAATACTATTGCTAGTTCTGAAGCAGCAGTCTCTTGACAGTACAGACTTTCCATTAAACAAAATCAGAACTAAGCAATTCATTTAACAAATTTCAAAAATTAAAATAATGAGTAAGGAAATATACTGCCTTCCTACATAATGACACATACACAACTGCCTGGACGGTATAAATAAAGTTTCTTGCAGTAGAATTTTACACACTGTAATGTTATTCAAGCCAATGAAAATAACTCCATGTTTAATTTATGTTCTCTATGTTTCCCAGTGTTTCGTTTTATCTTGCTTTGTCTGTGTTGCTTAGTAGGAAAGCATGTGTCTTAGACAGTCAGCGCTGCAGTATAGGATGAAGCACAAGCTATGGCTCAAATGACATGGGATAAATTAATGGACTAAACATATAAGGAACCAGTTTGAGAGATGGGAGTGAGCAGCTGACATCAGTTCAGCCGTCTTGGGTGAAAAAGGTAGCCCATTTCTCTACCATACTGCCAGTCTGTGGAGGCTGTGAGGTACAGCATCCCAAAGGTTCAAGATACATACACTGATCAATCCTAAGAATGTAAGTGTGGCAGACAGAGTCATGGAGTTAGGCCCTGATCAATCCTAAGAATGTAAGTGTGGCAGACAGAGTCATAGAGTTAGGCACTGATCAATCCTAAGAATGTAAGTGTGGCAGACAGAGTCATAGAGTTAGGCCCTGATCAATCCTAAGAATGTAAGTGTGGCAGACAGAGTCATAGAGTTAGGCACTGATCAATCCTAAGAATGTAAGTGTGGCAGACAGAGTCATGGAGTTAGGCCCTGATCAATCCTAAGAATGTAAGTGTGGCAGACAGAGTCATAGAGTTAGGCACTGATCAATCCTAAGAATGTAAGTGTGACAGACAGAGTTATAGAGTTAGGCACTGATCAATCCTAAGAATGTAAGTGTGGCAGACAGAGTCATAGAGTTAGGCACTGATCAATCCTAAGAATGTAAGTGTGGCAGACAGAGTCATGGAGTTAGGCACTGATCAATCCTAAGAATGTAAGTGTGGCAGATAGAGTTAGGCACTGATCAATCCTAAGAATGTAAGTGTGGCAGACAGAGTCACAGAGTTAGGCACTGATCAATCCTAAGAATGTAAGTGTGGCAGACAGAGTCATAGAGTTAGGCACTGATCAATCCTAAGAATGTAAGTGTGGCAGACAGAGTTACAGAGTTAGGCACTGATCAATCCTAAGAATGTAAGTGTGGCAGAGAGAGTCATGGAGTTAGGCACTGATCAATCCTAAGAATGTAAGTGTGGCAGACAGAGTTACAGAGTTAGGCACTGATCAATCCTAAGAATGTAAGTGTGGCAGACAGAGTCATAGAGTTAGGCACTGATCAATCCTAAGAATGTAAGTGTGGCAGACAGAGTCATGGAGTTAGGCACTGATCAATCCTAAGAATGTAAGTGTGGCAGACAGAGTCATAGAGTTAGGCACTGATCAATCCTAAGAATGTAAGTGTGACAGACAGAGTTATAGAGTTAGGCACTGATCAATCCTAAGAATGTAAGTGTGGCAGACAGAGTCATAGAGTTAGGCACTGATCAATCCTAAGAATGTAAGTGTGGCAGACAGAGTCATAGAGTTAGGCACTGATCAATCCTAAGAATGTAAGTGTGGCAGACAGAGTCATAGAGTTAGGCACTGATCAATCCTAAGAATGTAAGTGTGGCAGACAGAGTCATAGAGTTAGGCACTGATCAATCCTAAGAATGTAAGTGTGGCAGACAGAGTCATAGAGTTAGGCACTGATCAATCCTAAGAATGTAAGTGTGGCAGACAGAGTCATAGAGTTAGGCACTGATCAATCCTAAGAATGTAAGTGTGGCAGACAGAGTTACAGAGTTAGGCACTGATCAATCCTAAGAATGTAAGTGTGGCAGACAGAGTTACAGAGTTAGGCACTGATCAATCCTAAGAATGTAAGTGTGGCAGACAGAGTTATAGAGTTAGGCACTGATCAATCCTAAGAATGTAAGTGTGGCAGACAGAGTCATAGAGTTAGGCACTGATCAATCCTAAGAATGTAAGTGTGGCAGACAGAGTCATAGAGTTAGGCACTGATCAATCCTAAGAATGTAAGTGTGGCAGACAGAGTTACAGAGTTAGGCACTGATCAATCCTAAGAATGTAAGTGTGACAGACAGAATCATAGAGTTAGGCACATGTTCATAAACATCTAAGCATCACTGGTCTGGTACTGTGGATCTTCCTTCAATGGTGAGCACATCAGGGTCACAGAAGCACATCGAGTTAGGTCAGCAGAAAGAAAATGTGATCGCTGAATGTGATCGCTGTATGTGTGACAATCTCACCACTGACCAGGTGTTGTCCTCCAGAGAATGAATGGACATCAGATACATGAGGGAAAAAAAAGAAGCCTAGGGCTGGTAGATGAGTGGGATAAAAAGAAACAAAAAAAATACATTTGAAAGAACTGTAAACTGTCAAAACCTTGCCCAAACACTGATAAATCCATAAAACTTTTTGAACATGAAAGAAAAATCACTTCACTTCATGTAGTAGATTTGAAATCTTTTAATACAGCAGTTGAAATCTTTTAATCCAGCAGTAAAAAATGTCCGCCAAGACAACAGTATAAGAAAACTTAAAATAAATATGAAATAAAATGGAACACTTGTATTTGAGCGCTTCCGTTCATTGTCAAGTTTATTTTAAAGTTATTAAACAGTCAAACTTCTTTAGAAATACAAAGGTTATCAACTGAACACTGTTTAAATAAAAGCTGCTGCATAATTAATTCTTTATGCAAAGAAGGGGAGGGGAAAGAATTCTCACTAACGAATCCACTTAAGGATGCATTTTACATTAAGATTACCATTAAGCCCGGGGGTATGTCAACTTGCAGTTTAACCTGCCATATAAGCTCCTTAACTTCTAGCTGGGAGGTTCCCATCACCGTAGATCAAGGACACTCTGTTTAACACTAGAAATTTAAAAGTGGAGCAGGAAGGGATGATTAGCTTGTGTTTAGCTAGAGCATTCTTTTCATATAACCTGGTAATGCTCCTTGATTCGATTGCTAAGCTTCCTAATAGTTTTGCCAACATAGAATGCCCCACAGTGACTGCAAACAGCAAGGTACACTATGCAAGTTGAATTACAATCAAATGTGTCTGAAAAATGAATTTCTTGTATAGGAGTGTGTAAGGTGAAACAGTCTCCACTGGCAATGTACTAGCAGCAAACACATTTCCCATAAAAAACATACCAAGTGAAAGGGGAGGTGTGGTTAAATTACTCTGACCAGCTAGATCAAATACTGATTTGAGAGACTGGGATCTTTTGTAAGTGAAAGCTGGAGCAGGACCTAGTGCCTTTCCTATCTCTTGGCAACTGGAGATAATATCCCAGTTCCTAGAAACTATGTCCCGAAAAGATTCTGCATCAACTGAAATTGGAAGAGGAAAATGCAGGCTGTCACTGGAAGACAGAACTGGGTTTGGGTAAAAGCCTTTTGACAAAATAGGGGGTATTTGCTGTGTCTATTCACTGCTACTTCCTCCAACATGGTGTCCGCTCAGTGTGCTGGGTAGTGTTTTTCTGTGAATAACTGTTTAAGAAAGAGGCTTTTCTGAAACTTTCATCTTCACTAACAATGCGGCTAAAGCATACGAATTGCAGCTTGACTATGTTCTTTTTCATAAAAAAGGGGTGCTGGCTGCCAAAATCCAAATAGTTATTATGGAGGGTACTTTTTCTGTGGATGGTCGAATAAAATTTGTTAGTGGGGGTCAGTGGAGAGGGTCACTTCTAAGAAGTGGACAGTTTCTCCCTTACCTGAAAGGGTAAAGACTTTTTACTGCTCTTAACTTTGTCTAAGAACACATCAAGCTCACCTGGGGTCCCTGTCCAAAGGAAAAAGATGTCATCTATATAACGTTTACATAGTGAGACATATTTGAAACCATCTAGTTTGGTAAAGCACATCTGCTTCCCAGGAACTCAAAACCAGGCTGGTATAGGACGGGGCCATCTTTGCCCCCATAGCTACTCCCTGTACTTGCTGGTAGATGGTACCATTGAAAGAAAAGAAATTGTTTTCCAACACTAATTTCAAAAGACAAAGTATATGAAAGCTATGTTATATGTTTTATTGTGTGGCTGAACTGTCTGAAGTGGCCATATGCCAAATGCAAACTTTAAATGACCTCTACTTCTTCCTAATGAAACTGTGAATGGGACTGCCACAAAGTAAACTCAGCTACTAAACTGTACAGATCAACATTGGAGTAGTGCAAAAATAAACTAAAGAAAGACATACAGACACTACAGTAGGATTAGTAAATAACCGCCAAACAATAATTATGGTGAGCACTTTCATTCTTTAATAGAATAATAATCAAGAACTTCTTCAGACCAAACAGAATGTGTGCCCCAAAATCCATGTAAGATGCCAAATACAGATCATATGACCCTAAACAAACAATGTTACACTACAACAAAACAATCAATTCATCTTAAAGACAGATTACTATAGACATAAACTAAAAATAAATAAATAAATAATGACCATTAAATATATAATTCATAAATGAGATAATTTTAAAGAACATTCAATATTAATCATTTTATTCAAACCAGCATTCAAATAAATTTGCTATCGTGCTTCAGGACATTGTAACAGACTATTAAGATCTCCTCCACAGGATATATGCAAAAAACAGTCTAACACAAAATATTTTTTTAAAGTTACAACATAAAGCAGAATGCTTAGTCTATGCAGTATTAGCATCTTTATTCTTTATAGCTATAGTATGCTCATAAATTCTTTGTAAAATCATTCTATTGGTCTCACCAACATAGAATTTCACAGCTGCTGCGTACTGCTAAATAAACAACATCTTGTGATTTGCACATAAATTTCTTTTTTGAGACACTTTATCTATATGTTTCAAACAAACATTGTGGCTGTTCAATAAATATCTCATTGCTTACATGATTGAAAACTGTAAGTCCCAAAAGGTGCATTATTAATGGTATACTTTTTAAGATGTATAGTATTAAAATAATTAGACAAATTATGTTATTTTATATTGTAAACATAGGAATATCACTGATAATATCAACCAAAGCTTTATTACTAAGGACACTTTTCCAGTTATTACAAATATTTGTCTTAATACTCTCCATATGAACACTAATAGGTAATACTAAAGATTTGGTAAAACGGCCAATTACTGACTTTGGCTTAGCTGTATATCCTACAGAAAAAGTATAGGCTGAAATTTACTCAGCCTGCTACTTGTAACGTCATCTATACTTATATTCAGTTAACAAATAATCTCTGTATAAAAATAAAGCTTTTAATCCATTAACGTCTTGTATGAACACATCCATCACTGAATAATCTTCTCAAGCTACTAACCGTCTAATAACATTCCATACTAGTCATAAGTGGCTCTACAGTCAGGCACACTGATGTGCCACTCACCAGGCTAAACAAGGAGAAGGTTACTGTCAGCTGCCTGTTGGGTGCCAGGATCCACCACATAACCCACACACTCAGGTCACTCAACAACAAGTACAAATATGACTCTGTCATTGTCCATGTTGGTGTGAATGACCTGAGACGTCCCTCCCTGGACTACATGAAAAGAGACTTGGAAGAACTCTCCGATCTTGTAGCCCAGGCAGGTATGACCCTAGCCCTGAGTAGCATTCTGCCATCGCCCAGAATGATACCGCAGTACAAGGACAAAATTATTTACTTCAGCAATTGGCTAAGCTTCTGGTGTCATTGTAAGGGGATCCAGTATCTGTCTGCTTGGGATGACATGGTCGATAAACCACGATGATTTACCACAGATGGCCTGCACCTGTCGCCCCTGGGATTCCGGATACTGGCTAAGGCTCTTGCTGCCCCTATAGTGCCTTTTTTAGGCAAGGTTCAAATAACAAATTCACCACCATAACAGGAACAGGCAAGCAAATACTGAGGGTAATGCTACCCAATGCTAGAAGTCTAAATCTCAAAATGCACTCACTCGAAGCACTCCTTAAAATGGAGAACATCGATATCTGTGCAGTGACTGAGACCTGGCTCAAGGCTCCAGAGAGCAACCCTGCACTACCAGGCTATAACTCATACCACACTTTTTGGCCAGGTAACCTGGACCGAAACACCAAAGGTGGAGGTGTGTCCATATTCATTAAGGATATCCACACCTCCAGGCTAGTTGCTCAGCATAATGCAGCCGAGGTTATCCAAGTGCAACTAACTCTGGGCAAAACTGCAATCCAAACAGTAGCTTGCTACAGATCCCCCACCATGCCCCAGGATTCCCACTTCTCTTTTCTTGATGTACTGGAAAATATTAGGGTTCAACCAAACACCCTAATAATGGATGACTTTAACTACCCCACCATTAACTGGGAAAACTACTTGTGTACCAACTCCTTAGCTCAACGCTTTCTGGTATTCATAAACTCCAATGCCCTGGATCAACTTATCCACACCCCCACCAGGGGCAACAATATCCTAGACCTAGTCGTCATTACCAACATGAGTGACCGGTGTTCCACACCTAAAGTCAACTCCTCGTTGGTCCGATCCGACCATAAGCTATTCACCCTTGATATCCACATCCCGCCCCCACCCCCCATTAAGGAAACCATGGTAAAAAATTTCTCCAAAGCCAACTTCATGCTTCTTAAGACAGAAGGGGTGAACTTCATGACACCCATGCAGATGGACAATACAGTTACAACTGAATCTTACACAAATGCACTCTATAAGCACTTACACAAGTGCATGGATCGTGCTATCCCAAACAGAACCAAGATGCTATCCTCCAAAAAAAGGAAGCCAATCTGGTGGTCCCCTACCATAAACAAACTGTACAACAGAAGGAAGAAATTGTTGCAAAAGAGAGTAAAATCCCATGAGTGGAGGAGCTCCCTGGTCAGCCTCAGTAAGAAGCTGAGATCCCTTATAAGATCCTCCAAAGCTAGCTAGGAAAAAAAAATCGCCACTAATTTTAAGGACAACCACAAAGCATTCTATAGCTATGTCAAGAATCTCGATGGCAACACCCAAATCTGCTATGAGTTACAGCACAACGGCACGTAAATTACAGAACCAACTGATATTGCCAACATCCTGGTAGATAGGTTCAGTACTAACTTTACCCCCCCTCACCCCTAAAGGGCCCATATCTATACAGGAAGAATGCAGAGTCCTTGTAATCACAACTATGCAGGTAAAAGCTACACTCTCTAAAGCCAAAAACACAGCATCCATGGGACCAGACAAAATCCCAGGCTGTGTTTTACACAACCTTCAGAATGAACTGGCTCCCCACTTAAGCACCATGTTCAATAATAGCCTCGCATCAGGCTTTGTGCCCACTGAATGGCGCACAGCAACACTTATCCCACTCCACAAAGGGGGAGCCACCACTGATCCCGGGAACTATCAACCTATTAGCCTGAAGAGCCTGGTCTGCAAGGCCAAGAAACGTATCATCATGGAACTCATAAACAAAGACATTGATAACCTCCAAACTCTGAATCTCACCCAGTTCGGGTTTGTGAAAGACAGATCATGCCTCCTGAACCTGATCGACTTCTTTGAGGCAGTATTAAACCCATATTGAACAATAATCATATCAAGGGTAGAACACATTAACCTGAAATTAATTATCCATATTGGTAATTAATTGGTTTATTAACCTTGGTATTTATTATTATAAAATGATGGTTAATGTGACAAAATAATTTTATGAAATGTATTGTTTAATATTATTTTTATGTGTATATACTTATATTTACATTTAATTTTATTAGTTTTATTTTTTGTTTAAATGTTGTAATAATATGTGTACCCATATAATTTATATAATTTATGTAAGGTAAAATGAATGTGGGTTATAAAATACAGAACTCATATCAGCTTTATAACAGCATTATGTTAATATTATATCAGTAATATTATATATTGTGCACACATAAGAAAATTTAGGATGTAATAACATGGGAAAACCCATACGTTAATGTGTACACAAAATATATATACGAATATAAAAATATATGCTGATATATAATGAATTTTAAGCAAGGCTAGTACGATTTAAAATTGGTGGTCTGCCACAAAAGGTTTTTTAAAACTACTAATTGATTGAATTGATTAATTAATTCAAAACTGGGGTGGGACCTGTGTATTTAAAGTAAGTAACATTTGAGAATTGTATTCTGAAGAAGTTCGTCATATCGGACGAAACCCGGGTAAATTCGTTTTGCTTAGTGTACTGTTCTAGTGGATGTCAATGTGTCTGCTGCTGGTTTTAATAGTGTATTGCTGTTCGTGATGTTATCTGAATAAACGGTCCATTATAGCTGAGGATTAGTCATTTCATCCTTTACAGCGTGGATTTATGTGAGTTGCTGTGGTACAACCGACTGCCGAGTACTTGAACTTCCTGGGCTCAAAAACAAGGAACGTATCATCATGGAACTCAAACAAAGACATTGATAACCTCCAAACTCTGAATCTCACCCAGTTCGGGTTTGTGAAAGACAGATCATGCCTCCTGAACCTGATCGACTTCTTTGAGGCAGTCACTAAAGCCGTAGATGAGGGTAAGGTGGTTCACACAGCCTATCTTGACCTTGCCAAGGCTTTCAACACCATCCCCCATTCTGGAATTATAGCTAAACTCACTAAATTAGGTATAAATCCCTGTGTCACAAGATGAGCTGCCAACTGGCTCACTGACAGAACCCACACAGTAAAAGTTGCAGACTCCAAATCTGATCTCAAAGCAGTGACAAGTGGAGTACCACCGGGTTGTGTCCTGGGACCTCTCCTGTTTGGTATCTACTTCTCTGAAATACAGACTAACACAGAAGGCATCTGGATAATGAATTTCACAGATGACTGCAAACTAGGAGCCATAGTCAAGTCCCCAAATGATGTGGACATCCTACAGAAGGGCCTCGTTGAGACAGATGCCTGGTGTCAGAGCCATGGCCTCAAGCTCAATGCCAAAAAGTGCAGTGTCATCCCCTTTGGTAAAAACTCTGTACCCATGAACTACCACATAGACAGCAATCTACTTAACACCGAATGTGTGATAAGAGACCTTGGGACCCAGGTGGATAGTAGTCTCTCCTTTGACAGTCACACCTTCACAGTAGTCAGGAAGTCCTTCTACATGGCACACCTCATCATAAAAGGGATCTATCCAGGAAAAAAAAGGTCATTGTTCCCCCCTACTCAACACTCATTAGACCCATTATAGAGTAAAACGCCCCTTTTGGAATGTACCTCACAAGACATCTGCAGCAGCTGGAAAGGCCACAAAAGTACCTCACAAAGAGGATTACTGGCCTCAAACAAATGCCCTACACTGACCACTTCAAAAAACTCCAGCTTTACTCCATAGCATATCGCCTACTCCGAGGTGATCTCTGCCTAACATATAAAGCTATGTCAAACCCAGAGCTGTTGGACATGCTACACCTAAAGAAATCCCAATCCCTCTGAGCTACACGGTCTAGGGACCTAGACCTTGTCACCACAATAAACAGGACATGCCAGAGGGATAGATTCCTGTCCCAGAGACTTCCCATACTCTGGAAAAGGCAACCTATCTATGTCAAGCAAAGTTCATTAGCACTCTTCAAGAAAAATCTTGATGAGTGGATGGGAAATAGGAAATATACCCCGAGGATCACTTCTGTGTCTCTGCTCGACATAGGAAAATAATAAGTCAGGGAACCTTGTTGGCTAGGCTTACGTAGGCCCTTGGGCCGATAGCCTAGTACCTACCTATGAACCTATTTCATAAATCTGGGGTGCATACTACTGTAATGGAGATAATTATTTACAAAAGTTAATTTGATTTCCTAAACAAAGTACTAAGGAATTTAAACACATCCATAGTAATCAACAAATAAAAAAAAATATTTTCAACCTATAATCTCTGATAATAAACTTAAAAAAATCAGTGCTTTCATCAACATTTAACAGTAATAAAAAAAGAATATCCGAGACACTTTTCCAAATTAAAAAAAAATAGATGAACAACATATTTTTTTTACAAAAGCTGACATATTAAAATAAAGGATGTTTTCTTAAAAAGAAAATGCTCCCGTTAAGCCATAACTAAATTTGCAAATACAAGGCCATGCTAGCCACCATAAACACACCCTTCAACTGATGACAAATTTCATCCTCAGACATAAAAAAATATGTGTTAAAGCCAACTCTAATAATAAACAAATAGCATGTATTTTAATATTATCAAAAGTAGTAGAGATACAAGATGTATTCTAACAAACTCAACACCGGTGTGCCATACTATGGATGTATATAGAAACACTGCATAAACAGTAATTATCATAGTTACTATGCTTAAAAAATATGTAATTTTTAAGCAGGTCTAAACAAACCCAAGAATCTTGCACATAAAATGTAGACTGCTGTACTACAGGGCTTAATATCAAATCCCAATAAGATGCCAAGATTTCAGTTTTACTATTATGTGCAGAAACAATAGTCTTAAAAGGAGGATTAATGACATTGTTATGAATCTTTGGATACCAAAGATCATACCAATTTTTGGATGATCATTTTTACCTTAAGTCTCCTGACTGCATGCTTGAGGCAGTTGTATGCAGTAGCAAACCTAACTGAGTTGGGGGCTGCTGTCTGAAAATTTGTGTGTTTTCCTCATTGGTCTGTAGGTCTTGCTATTGTAAAACCTATTTTCTTGCTTGGATTCTATATAAACCCAGTGTTTGCATGTGTTTGTGCTCACTTCTTCAGAGATGCTCTTGGTTTGGCTACTTCACCTGAGAGTTACAGACAATCTGCTGCATCTAAAGCCATCCACTGCTAAAATAATCAAAATAAGAATCATTTTGCACTTCTGCTGATTATTCCATAAGAATCCTGTATTAACTGTTACATTTCTTGCACTTTAGTAAAGATTCAAAGCTGGACTGTTTCCACTGCTGCTGTAGCACTTAATCACATTGCGTCTGCAAGTCTTACAGGACAGTAGCATCTAGATTGTGTGGTTTCCCCTGCACTTGAGCTCTAAAACCAGCATCTGTACATTAAGAGGGTTTTCTGATTACACTTTTGTGATAAAAGTAGCAAACCGATTGAGTTGGGGGCACTGGCTGAAAGCTTATTGTGTGTTTTTCTGATTGATTTGTAGATCTTGTGGTTGTAAACCTTGTTTTTCTTATTTTATACAAGCCCAGTGTTTGCACTAGGCTGCTCTCTGCAGAGTGACAGTCAGCAGTGCCCAATATAGATGCAAGCCCTTTCAAGTTAAAATTTCCCTTAAAATAACTCTCTCTGCAACCTGCCCAAGTCCCCTGCTGCTCTTGCAGCATCGGAGTTGGGTGCAGAGCAGCATCGCCTTGTTGGATGGTTTCAGTTCACATTGAGCATAGCACCCATTCTTCATCAGTGTGCTGTCATCCCAGTCCAGTTACATCTCCCCACTCTTCCTGGTTAAACCCATAGTAAAAAAAACTGAAACCATGAATAGACATTTGCCTGCTATCTCTGTGGCCAGCCTGGTGGACATGGGCATCCTGAGGCAATGTAGCAATTGTCTCATGTATACTGTATACTAACAATCACTTAAACCTAAAACTAACAAACAAATGGTATGTGAGAGAAGTAGCTACACTACAACAATTGAGACACTACTCTCTCATGCTGACAAATCAAATGACAAACAGGTTGTCAGTACATGCACATCATTTCCCTCACTAAATAAGGTCATGACATTTAAACCCACATATGTGGAGGTACTCACAAGTAATCTATCAAAATCTCAGAGGCCTTCCATACGCTGCCTTCAGAAACCACATGCAAACAAACTCAAGTCAACAACAACCACTAATCATAAAAATACACATTACAGTGTCTCCTCAACCCCCTAAGGTGAAATACCAGACATTCAAACATCTTGGTTATAGGAGCCTCCATCATTAGACACACAGACCCCCCCCCCATTCATCAGGTTGGATAAAGAAAGAGTTACAGTCAGTTGACTGCCAGGGGCCAGGATTCACCAACTCACACAGGCACTCAGGTCACTCAACCGCAAGTACCAGTATGATTCAATCATAGTCCATCTGGGTGTGAATAACCTGAGAATTACCTTTTTGAACTATATGAAGAGAGACATGATGGACCTCACTGAATACGGGTCATCGGTTGGTATCAGCATCACAATGAGCAGCATTCTACCCTCACCAAGAATGACACCACAGCATAAACAGAAAATTATTGACTCCAAAAATTGGCTTAGCTACTGGTGTCATTCCAAGGGATCCATTATTTACCAGCCTAGGATGACATGATCAACAGACCACACTGCTTTGCCAGAGATGGTCTGCACCTGTCACCACTAAGTGTATGAATACTGACTAAGGCATTAGCCACCACCATTGTACCATTTTTAGGTGGTGCCAAACCAACAGACCTACCAATGTAACAAATTCTTCTAGTGCCATGCTGAAGGTACTACTGCTCAATGGTAGGAGTCTTAGCAAGAAACAGTACTAGAAAGTGAACACAAATACAAAAAAAAAAAACGAAAATCCGCAACAACAGCTCGTCCACAGAATCCTTTTATTTAACACAAGATTTAGCGCATTCATATGAATATAACCAAAACTTCTTCAGAATCTAAACATTCAGTAAAAAAACTTTACATATATAGCACATTAAAATCACATGACTTCCTACTTTTTCCTCCCACCCAATTAAATTACTTAACTACTGGTTTTAACCATTTGAATACCTACTAAGAAACAACCTATAAAAAAAATTTTACCTATTTTGTTGCTATAAAAAATACCAATATTAGAAAATCACTCATTTTGTATAAATTCTTAAAAAATATATATTTTTAACATTAAACAAATATCCTTGGAAATGGTGTACCTTATTTTTATACATAATACATACGCTTTAACACACTCATTATAGATGTAGATTCATTTAAACCTGGGGATGAAGTAGCATTTAATTTTAATTGCCAATGCAGTTCCCTGCACTCTACTGTATCTCGCTCCAAGGTCCCTCTAATAAATTCTTTGGTATTACTTCAAAACCAAAGAACAAAAAAAACATGGTCTGAATGTCCCTCTAAATGTTTGTATAAAGCATTGCTGTTTTTTTTCTGTCTAATATCGTATACATGTTCATAAATTCTTTCCTTAAAAGTACAAATAGTCCTCCCAACATAAAAACTAGGGCATTCCTTACATATTGCTAAATAAATCAAACCCTCTGTTCTACAAGTGGGAATTGGTTCTAAGACAAATGTTGTCGACAACCACTTCATTCTTTTCCACAATGTATGGGCATTGTGAACACTCTCCACATTTAAAATTACCTTTTGCTTTCTCACTCAAGACCATTTCCAATCTATCATTCCCCTTCTAATAAATTTTTAATACACTTGTGACAAAATTAGGTTTATCCCCCAGGACGTTATTGATGCCATCAAAAGCATTAAAGATAGCCCAATTTTGTTTAATGGTGTCCTGGATTTGAGAATATTCCTGTGTATAAGCTGTAATAAAAGAACACATATATTTGTCAGTCTTTCTCTTTGAACTTTTATCTCTTCTACATTATTCAAAATAAGTTTAATACTACCTGTATTTCTCTTGGTTTCCATTTCTAAGTATATCGTGTTTATTAACTCAAGAGGATGCTCCCTAATCCTAAACATATCTCTTAACTTGTTCTCTTCCTCAAAGAATAGGGTGTCATCTGAAATCATTCCAGCTAACCTAATATACTGCTCTTAATAATGCCTTTTTTTGGTGCAATGGATGACAACTACTGAAATGTAGCATACCGTTAGAATAAATAGCCTTCCTATAGATGGTACTTTCTATTTGTTCTTTTTTTCATCTTTATAAACTATAATGTCTAAATAATTAATCCTTTCTCTATTATAATGGTGAGTAAATTTTATAAAAAGACGTAGTAGAATGCAAATATTCCAAAAATATTTCTGTGTCAGTTTCACTAGCTTCCCATGCAATAAAAATATCGTCTAAAAAACTAGCATAAAATTTCCAGGGAGAAACGCCTTCTCTATTAAACACGTAAAGTTTTTCCCATTGTAAAAGAAATATGATCGCTAATACAGGAGCACAATTTGCCCCCATCGCTACTCCCTTTTTCTGTTGAAAAAACTGACCATCTAGATGGAAAAAAATATTTTTAAGCACCATTTCCAATAAGGTATCTAAAACATTAATTTCATTAGCATTAAAATTTCCTGCCTTGTGTATAAACTCATGAAACATTTCCATGCCAATATCTTGCAGAATTACATCAAATAAATTAACTACATCAATTGTAACAAAAGTTAAATTGGGACTATATTTCACTTTTCTTAATTTAGCCAAAAAGTCCCAAGAATCCTGCATGATATGTGAATATTGTGACACCAGAGTTTTACTTTTTTATCAACATAAACAGACATAGGGTGGGTAATAGATGTTTTACCACTAATAATAGGTCACATAGGAGGATCTGTAAGGCACTTATGTATTTTGGGGATGCCAAAAAGGGGAGGGGGACAATTGGATGTTGTACTTGTAAAAATTCAAACAATTCTCTGGAAATTTGATCCTGATCCATCATGTCTTGAAGGACCCAACATATTTTAGCATCACAAACAATCTAATTTATGGAAATTTGCTCATAAAAATCCTCATCTAAAACATGTGAGAACATCCTATTTAAATAATCACTTTGTGACATGATTACAATCCCTCCCCCCTTATCAGATTTCATCACCCTTAGTTGTTTGTTGCTAATCAGTGCCTTTAAAACTCTTTGCTATGACTGTGTTAAATTGTTTTTTCTACCCCTGTCCTTCACGTTGTTCAACAATGCTCTACAACTGAATTCACATATCTTCTTAGAAATCAACAAGGGCATTGCTAATGCAGAATTGAAAATACTGTTCCTCCTGAATATTTCAGTAACCTGTGACAGTTCTGCATCTTTGAACAAGTTTAAGGTTCACCTTTATGGTATATAACTTTAAATCTATTAACAATGACTCTATTTTAGCATACGTAGTTGGTACAAAGGTTTGTCCTTTACTCAACAAAGCAGGTGGATATTCATCAAATGTGGAATTTGTGAAATTATAAACTTTGAAATCTCCCGCACTGTTGGTAAGTATGTGTTGAAGATTGTCTTGAACAGTACCTGTGTTTGATTCATCTGAATGCACCCCAGTCACTAACGGACCACTCTCCATTGCCTGTATCCTCCCCTGGTTCTGCCCCAATTCCAAGAACACTGTTGTGGCTGAAAACCTCCTTTGTAACTGGAATAATAGTTTTGATTGCGATTTCGCAATCTTTCCAACCTCATTAGTAAACCCTGGTCTAAAGGGACTGAACCATCTTCTTGTTTCCCTTCATTAGGGGCTTCCGTTTGAGAAAAATCCTCATTTTCAGTCGTTGGTTCGGAGTTCCACCCATTTGATCTGCCCTCGGTCGTGGATAGGCTCTCCTTTCCTGGTATTCACTTTGATCACGTTCCAACTTCTTACTCTTCCTTTTTTGAATGTCACTGGCGGTAGAGTTGATGCAATCAAATATGTTGTTGTATACTTCTTTTGGAAACCGTGAACAAAACATCATTCCTAATTTTAAAATCAAGTGCATCTGCTTCCTCCATATAACTGTCAATTTTGATCAGATTATGTTTTCTTAGTATTTTCATCATTTCAACCCCTTGCTTGTTGTATAATTCAATTAACTTGAGATGTAAGTGTAACTCTGCCACCAACCCATTTGGGTATTTCCATGTACTCCCTGGAAGCTTTCCTCGACCTGCAGAATGTTAATGTCTGTGCAGTTACAGAGATGTGCTTCATGGCTGCAGAAGGCCCTTCAGCAATGCAAGGCTACACTGCCTATCCCACATTCAGACCACCCTCTGAAAAGGAAAAAATGAAAGGTGGAGGTGTTCCCATTTACATAAAAAAGCAATCACACCTCTAGATTAGTCATGCAGGATGAGTCACTCGAGCTACTGTATGTCCAGCTGGCCATAGGCAAAATCTCCCACCATATCATCACTAGCAAAAGGTCCCCAACCATGAGCCATGGAAACCACTCTGCATACCTGAAATTACTAGAATCACTTACTATTCAGCCCAAAAAACTACTCATGGGCAATTTTAACTACTCCTCCATAAACTGGGAAACATACACAGCCACTATTATGCATGCTCAGAGATTCCTGGACTTTTTTAATGCAAATGCTGTGGAACAGCTGGTCTGCACTCCCAGTAGGGGCTCAAATATCCTTCACATAGTAATCACAAACATGGGGAAGAATTGCACCCCCCCGCCCAACATAATGTCCTCACTGGTAAGATCAGATAATAACTTGGTTTCCCTTGAAATTAATGTAACAGCAGAATCCCATTAAATCCTAAAACCCTAAAGAATTTTTCCAAGGCAAATTGCCTACTATTAAGTGATAGCATGGGTAATTTTAAACCTCCCCCAACCCCCAAAACACAGAGGCCTATGCAGAAGTATACACAAATGCCCTGTATGACCACTGAAAAAGCAGCATAGAAATGACTGAACTAAATCCAGGTCTGGCAGGAAACAAACCACATTGGTGGGCTCCTGGCATATATAGACTATACAAAAACGAAGAAATTACTGTCTAGAAGTAAATGAGAGGGTGCACAACAGAGGAAAAAAAATCCCTCATTAGTCTCAACAGGCAAATCAGGGAACCAGTAAAGTCTTCAAAATCTAAATAAAAAGCTAAAATAGCCTCCCAAGCAAAGGATAACCACAAAGCATTTTTAGTTATGTCTGAAAACTTAAGGAAGCACTCAATAATGTGCTGAGTTGGCTGTAAGTGGCACTACCTATACTCAGCCAGAAGAAATCGAAAACCTGTGGCCAATAAATTCAGCTCAAATTTCACCCCCTCATCCCCTCTGGTCATTCCCTATTAAATTCCCCCTACCATTCTTTTGCCTGTTATCAAAAAAGAACATGTCACTGAGCTCTCTAAAGCTACAGACATGGCATTACTGGGCCCAGATGGAATCCCAGGGTGCTTATTCAATAGCTTGAAACATGACCTAGTCTCAAGAGTGGCTTTGTTGCAGTAGAGTGGAGGACAGCAATAGTGATCCCTCTGCATAAAGGGGGACCATCAACTAACCCAGGAAACTACCAACTCATAAATCTAAGTAGCTTCATATACAAGGTTATGGAAAGGATAATCATGGATCTGATTAGCAACAAATTAGGAAATCTCTAGACTCTAGACCCAACCGAGACTGACTTCATCAAAGGCAGGTCCTAACTGCTCAGTCTAGTGGACTTCTTTGAGAAGCCTACAAGCATACAAATTCAGCTCCAACTCTACCACTCTCTCTCCCCCTCAACCTTCCCTCAGGAAATACCATGAAATACAACTCCTCCTGCTGTCACTAGGGAATGTCTTTAATGCTCTCTCAAAGGCCAAGAATACTGCATCAATGGGCCCAGATAATATCCCAGGATGCCTTCTAATAGCATGAAACATGACCTATCAGGGTCTCTGGAATTACTATTTAGCTGTAGCCTCCAAACAGGTTTTATGCCTCATGAATGGAGAACAGCATTAGTCATCCCTCCACAAAAAGGTGGGCCATTGACAGACACTGGAAACTACAGACCCATAAGGTTTAGTCTTATATGCAACCATGGAAGGAATTATCATGGAAATGATCAATAATGATATAGTAAACCTCCAGACACTGGACCCAACTCAGTTTGGTTTCATCAAGGGCAGGTCAACCTGGTGGACTTCTTTGAGAAGGTTACCAAAGCAATGGATGAGGGCAAAATGGTTCACACTGCTTACCTTGACCTGGCTGAATTTGACACAATACCTCACTCGGGCATTGTTGACAAACTCAAGAAGTTAGGTACAAAGTCGTATGTCACCTGGTTGATAGCCAACTGGCTCACAGACAGGACCCAGGAAGTCAAAACTGAGGAGTCTGCCATTACAAAAAGGCCATTCACAAGTGGAGTCCTTCAGGGATTAGTCCTTGGACCACTTCTTTTGGCATTTACTTCTCTGAAGTCAAGGCCAATACCAGTGTCTCTGGGATCTAGATTCGCAGATGATTGCAAATTAGGAGCTGTCACTGAATCCCACACCAAAACAAATGTTCTCCAGGAAGGGCCGACACAAACAAACAACTTCTGTCAGTGCAATGGTCAAACTAAATGCCAAGAAATGCATAACAGTATCCTTTTGGAAGTCATCCACCCCTGATAACTATCATACTGACAATGCAGCCCTTAGAGCTGACTCAGCAGTCAGGGACTTGGGAACACACATAGACAGTAATTCAGCCTTTGATCATCACATGTCTGCAGTAGTGAGGAAATAAATCTATGCTGTACAACCTATAAACAAAGATATGGCATCTAGGTCCAAGGAAGGCATTGTTCCACTATATTTGGCATTCATCAGACATATCACTGAGTACAATGCCCCCTTTGGTATGTATCTTACCAGGCATATCCAACAAATGGAACCTACACAGAGGTTCTTCATTAAATGAATAGAGTAAAATGTCCTATGCAGACCACCTCAAAGCCCTATCCCTGTATTCTTTCTCCTACAGGGGCACTGTCAGACCCCACTCTGATGAACCTCCTGCATATCAGAAAAACAAACAGCACCAAAATTACCTATTCTAAAGACTTAAACCTTGCCTGTGATATAAATAGGACTTGCTGGAGAGACAGTTATGTATCCCAGAGACTACCCCATCTCTTGAACAGGTTCCCCATCCATGTGAAGCAGAGTTCCTCCCTTATGCAATTCAAGTGTAATTGGACATTTGGATGGGGAATAGGAAATTCATCCCTTGCTTGGCACCTATGTCTCTAATGGACAGAGACAACCTATAAATGATTGATCTCCCAGGCCCCTGCTTGTAAATGTTTCATCTCCCAAGCTCCTGTTTACACTTATCAGAGGTACCAGAAGTTGTCAGAGATTTGGGATGCATGGCTAGGCTTAAAAATGCCCTTGTGGTCATTAGCCCAGTAAACACCTATGAAGGTCACCAAGGCCATGGATGAGGATAAGAGTGTGCATACCACCTACATTGACCTGGCCAAGGCATTTGACAAAATACCCCACTCAGGTATATAGGTATTTTAGATAAACTCACAAAATTGGGCATAAACTTCTATGTCACCAGATGGATAGCCAAGGATAGTTCATGGACAGGACATGTTGTTAGAGTGGGAAAATCCACATACAGCAAAAGGCCAGTCACCAGTGGAGTACCACAGGATTCAGTGCTGCATCCCTTCCTGTTTAGGATATACTTCTCAGATGTCAAGGCAAATGTAGATGGCTTCTGGATGACCAAGTTTTCTGATGACTGCAAGCCAGAACCAATCACTCACTTGTCAAATGATGTTGATATCTTACAGAAAGGTCTGATGCAGACTAATGATTGATGTCATGGCCTCAAGCTAAGTGCAAAGAAGTACATAATAATACCCTTTCAGAAATCAAATACCCCTGCAAATTACAACACTGATAGCACCCCCACTAAGAGTGGACCCAGTTGTGGGAGATCTGGATACTCAGATAGATAGTAATCTAATCCTTGACTACCATGAGCCCACGGTGCTGAGGAAATCCATCTAAGTAGCTCAGCTTATAAGTATGAGCATGGCATCCAGATCTAAGAATGTTATAGTATCACTGCACTCGGCCCTCAAAAGACCACCAATCAGGTACAATGCACCCTTTGACATGTACCTCACCAGGCACCTGCAACAGTTGGAGTGTCCTCAGAGGTTTCTCACCAAAAAAACTACAAGATATAACCAACCTGCCACATTCAGACCATATTCAGACCAATTAAAAGCCCTATTACTGTATTCAGATTCAAACCGGTTACTGAGTGGTGATCTGTGCCTGACCTACAAGGCAATCTCTGACCCAGCCCTGATGGAAATGTTGCATATTCGCAAAACTAACTGCATGATGGTTACCAGCTCCAAAGATCTAAACCCAATCTCTGACAAGAATAGATAATGCTGAAAAGACAGATGTCCCAGAGATTGCCCATCTTCTGGAATAGGCTTCCTATTCACATGAAACAGGGCCCTCCCCTGACCATCTTCAAGTGGACCCTGGATCCATGGATGGGAAATCACAAATTCACTCTTGGGGTGGCACCTATGCCCATTATGAACAGAAGCTCTCTGTAAAAATACTCAAAACGCTGCTTCTTGACATTATCTTTCCCCTAGTGACAGAAAATTGGATAAAATCTGGGTAAAACTAGCTACACTTGTAAGGGCTCTTTAGCTGTTAGCCTAGTAATCTCCTATGAATCTATGCTGAAAAGGGGCACCACTTGAAACATCAGATTAATTTCTAACTGTATCATTAAAATCAAGATGCCCAGAATTAGAACTAGCTAATCTCTGGAGTCTACTGGAGACTAATTTGATCACAAATTTCCAACTGGGATATGTGAGAAAAATCTACTTAGCAGAGGTAATCTCCTTCCACTACTGGATGACGTATCAAACTTCTCTATGGTCTCTTTGTCCATAAACTTAGACATTTCAATGAACCTATGAACCTACTAATAATTTTGCTTTTCAACAGCCAGTACTGCAATCATCCACTGAGCACCCCTTACCTGCACATTCATTTCACCTAGAAGTGAATAGAGAGTTTTTTTGTACAAAGTGTAAACTGTTACTTAGCACCAGGAGTACATTCTAAATTTCATGATTTCTCCACTGTCTGCCCACAAACTAATTCTAAAGCATAGTCTTACTGTGAAAGTTGAATTTCTCAGTTGTATAAGTTTACCTGGAATTGTATACATACCTTAATTTAACCACAGTTTACCAAAATTTCAAGTTTGGATATGAATTATTTATTTACTTACTGGAAAGAACTACTGTGCCCTGTAAAAAGAATGACTGCATGTGTTTCTTTTGTTATACTGTACTATTTTATCCACACCATATAACTTAATATTAACGCTGAATGTTGCTAAGACATATTTCCTACCACTAGAGCTCCTTCTGGTCCAAAGCACGACAGATACACAAAGTATGCTGCAAATATATATGTCATTGCCCTCACATGTGTGTACCATTCAGCTGTGGGGAAATTTCTGTATGTCTTTGCCAGTATTCTACTGTTGTTTGATACCTAGGAAATCTGTAATATTTGCTGACAGAAGTTTGTCTTATGTTTTTTTTTTTTTTTTTTTAATCAGGGGTTTTCACCTGTATTTACCTGATATCTCTTAAAGAATTTGTACATTGGTGTGTAGGACTTTTTTCTTCCTTTTCGTGCAGTATGGAATGAGAGCCGTTTCTCTCTTAAAGATGAATACATTCATTTGTGTATGGAAAATGTCAGGCTGTGCCCCGACTCGTTTGCCTTGAATGTGGATGTCAACAATGTTCTGCCACAGAAATACGATCATTTATTCACTTTGTAAAATATCCATGCAAGGAAGAATTAAAATTAACTTACTAATACTGTGCAAAAAAAGTCTGCAATGGGCAGTATATTAAATCCTAATTATAAACACAAATTCTAATTATATACTGCAGAGGACGTTATGTTACACAGGACCAGAAGCAGGGATGATCATTTTAAATTTTAAAGAGGGCAACACTGAAAAACAAAATAATGAATTATGAAAAAAATTGGTGTCAGATTTATGATGATGACCAGACAGAAGCAGAACCAGTTTTTATGCTTAGTCAGACAATTACTTTACAGGTCTCATTTTCTGAGTAAAAATCTGACTCACCAAAGGACCTCCAAGATTATAGGTCTCTGGTTCTGACATTACTAGAATCTCTGAGGCATTGTCCTAATCAGCTCCATGTAAAGAATTAACTACCGGCAGCTGCTATATAGCAATTATCCAAGTATTTCAAGGACATATACAGCCACAGAAGGAATCTCATTAAACAGCATTCCAGTAGCGTTTAATGATAGGAAGAGAAATCTCCCATTAGCTTCTGTAGCAGGAACACTGACAAACAGAAGTGCCGAGGGCCCCCTTTTTGGAAACATTCAGCATAAATAAAAGAACAATAATTTCCCATATACTGAGCCTAAGGCTTCACAAATGCCTTATCCCTCAGCATTGTCAATCAGAGTCAAATAAATTAACTGCTGTAGGTTGGTTAAAGCCACACTTGAAATAAGCCACATTCAAAGCTCAAGTCTCTTGCAATTTTTCATGCCATGCTATCTTGATTCCTGCTTAGGAAACATAATTATTAAGTTCTTTGTGTGTTAATAGGTCAGAATGTTAAGTATGTTCTAAATCAGATCTCATCAATGTTACTGAGCAGCGTACATTAATAGTGTCACATTTAATCCCTAAAGGGTTTCAACAAGCAGTTCACCTCACTGCTAGAAAGGAAAATACATTTTAGATTCAACATGCCCATAGCACTATAAATGAGATTCACGGACCCATTTCATATAAAATGTTGATTTTCCTGGCCCAAGTCTATTTGGCAACTTACATTACTGTAACACTTCATTATAGTAAAAATCTGTTACAAGCAAGTAGGGTAAAAATTATAATTCAAATGCCTGTTAGTGTTTAAAAACACTGCCAGAGTACTTGCTGTGGTGCCTGTGAATCAGGTTTACTTCCTGAGGACAGATTTTACTGTCTAGTCGAACAATTTTCAAATAAATTTACTCTGCAGTTCGTATTTTGTGTCCAACACTTTTCTCATTGTAATTCTCTTATATGTGCTATCAGTCTCCAGGAATGCAGTAAAAGAAGTGATTTGCTGTTTCTTCACTTAAACAAAAAGCAGCCGTCATTGCAAATAAGCAGATACCTGATGTGTGTGCAGTTCTTTAACACTATTAGATACATCATTTGGATAAAGTTGAAGGTAAAATTAATATATAACCTGCATATGTGCTTATATGACTGTATTAACAATACTCAACTGGACTGTGGATGACTCAGAGAAGTTCAATTGCAATCCAGTGAACCTTTACTCAGCAGACCTTACAAATGGGTTTTGACATGGATCCTGCAGAGGGGGCAAGACCATGTATTATCATAATCACAGTCACTGAAGTGACGTTCACTGGATTGCGATCAACATTCCATGACAAAACAGACTGGACATGCACACACATGATATATATGGTTCCCCTCCAAAATGTTGAAAGTACATATATGGTTTCTCTCCAAAACGCTGAAAGTACAAAATGTCACCCCCATAGCTCCCTGCTAATTATATAGACCAACTCCAAGACCACACAACAATGGGTAAAAGGCAAATTCCACTTTCATCATTTTGTACTTTTGACGTTTTGGTGGGAACCCGCAGACAGGCAAACAGACATAGACACACACACCCACACACACAGCTATAGATACACAGATATTAACAAAAGACAAAAATAATCCAAAGTGACTGAGGACAGGTTCAAAATACTTAAAACTACTAAACAAATCTGATTATTTGATTAGATTTGTTTCTTCTGACTCAACAATTTATGTGTATATGTGTGTGCACACAATATTTATCAACAAGTTAAGAGGGCTGGTCTGTGGACCCTTTCTATCTACAATGACAAGAGTAAATAATATAAACACAAACACATTTGTATATGTGTGTGCATATCCCTCTCTAATAAATATATATATATATATATATATATATATATATATATATATATATATATATATATATATATATATATATATATATATATATATACAGATTCACGTATGTAGATATAAATGGCTATATAGACATAGATGTATGGTATCAGCTGACATCTACAGGAGGTAGTTGTGAACCACAGAACCTAGACAAAAGCCCAAAGGTACAGGGACAGCAAGCAAATTCTACACATCTGGTGAATGCATCAAATATCAGGTCTAACCCCTGACTTTGGAGCTGTAAAACAAGAATAACAGCAATAAGTCACAAATCTGCCCTAAATGTATAAGTAAAATCTCACACACACACACACACACACACACACACACACACAAAGGGAAATAGATTCCCTAGAAGTGGTTAATGAACATCTCATCAGGCGCTATTGCCCCATTCCCATTTACATCTCATCAGGCGGTATTGCCCCATTCCCATTTATATCTCATCAGACGCTATTGCCCCATTCCCATTTACATCTCTTCAGGTACTATTGCCCCATTCCCATTTACATCTCATCAGGTACTACTGCCCCCTCCCATTTACATCTCAGCAGGTGCAATTGCCTCGTTCCCATTTACATCTCATCAGGTACTAGTTCCCCATTTCCATTTACATCTCAGCAGGTGCTATTGCCCCATTCCCATTTACATTTCAGCAGGTACTATTGCCCCATTCCCATTTACATCTCATCAGGTGCTATTGCCCACTTCCCATTTACATTTCATCAGATGCTATTGCCCCATTCCCATTTACATCTCATCAGGTACTATTGCCCCATTCCCATTTACATCTCATCAGGTGCTATTGCCTCATTCCCATTTGCATCTCATCAGGTACTTTTGCCCCATTCCCATTTACATCTCATCAGGTGCTATTTCCCCATTTCCATTTACATCTCATCAGGTGCTATTCCCCCATTCCCAGTTACAATTCCCTGACCAGTGACCGCTTTTGCTATTCTACTACTGAGACTGTATGACTACAGTTCATGTGGCTATTCTGTCCTTGAACAGCGTTTCCAATTTCTCAACACTGGCATGACTAAGGAGTTAGTATAGTTACATTACATAACAGGATATTTCCCCATATGAGGGGGTGTAGGAGGACTCACCCCTCTGCAAAAATATTATGACATTGCTGCACATTGTGATTCTTCAGATACTGTATTTTTGGTTATCTGTGACCAACCGATTACCTCTTTTAGGGTTTCTGAGACAGTCATTCACAGAGGAAGTTAGAAAATCATTTGACAGCAAATGTACTTTTGTTCACCCTCCCAATATTTAGATGAGCTACACATTCAGTACTGCTGTCATCTGGAGAGAAACACTACCTTAAAAGATTAAACGGTTTCAAGTATAAAATCAGCAAATCTCAACACACACCAAAGTGAAAAAAGATGTTGTATTTCTCTTAGTCTGAACTGTGCTGAATACAATTTGGGATGAGTCTGTATCTGATCATGAAAAATGCAGTCCTTTAAGAAAGTCTTAACTATTCTGCAAACATTTTTGAACACCTTTAATGAACAGCTGCAAAGCATCATAGACCAATGTTCCACAACAGCAAATAAAACTACAATCACTCCACACTGTGAAAGGCATGCCTTTCCTATACATAACCTAACTGTCACACACACACTTCCCTTCTTAAAAAATAGTAGACGTGTTCCAGCTTCACAGCTCTCCACAGTAATATATTTTATTAAGTGATACATCTGCAAAAAGACTTAAATTAGACAAAACTGGCAGAAAATGCTTCGCATGCAACTTTGTTTCATTAATTCCATCACAGTTAAACGAGGTTCTTCCAGTGCAACATAGTCACAGTTAAACGAGGTTCTTCCAGTGCAACATAGTAGCAGATACTGTAGCACTTGCTACTTGCTTATTAAGCACAGTCTTTTCAAGTGCAATGAAACTGCTGCCCACATCTAAAGTCAGTTCAGAAGATACAGCATTTACCATCTTAGTAATTTGTTACCACATCCTCTGCACTGTGAACATGGGCAAAAATTATAAATAAACTCTAGGAATGCGGATCCAAATGCAGAACATATGGTTTTGATAAAACATTTCTCATATCTCAATCTGGGGTTCTAGTGCTCTTGATGCACAGATAGTAGTAACTTTTAATAAGAGAATATAAAGGGTTTTATCATACATAATAACATCAAGCAATAATCAAACCCCCCTCCCCCTCTTGAGAAGTCCTCAGGTTGTCACCCATAAGTTCCAACTACCAATAGTGAGTCTAAGTCCTTGTTCAGTCGAGGAGTAATACCAATGTGAAACTTTTAAAGGGCCCAAGTTCTGGAGACACATATTAGTAAGCCTCTGAAGAAAGAGTTGCCTCACCTGGTCATTAGCATGTATTAGACCACATTTAAAACACAACATTCCTTAACTGTAATAACCTCCAATAGAGCTGCTCTGGCCTTTCCTAAGGTATTATCCAGACTTCAGTAGATTCTCACCCTGACAGCTTTACAGCAGCTTCACAACTACTTCTAAATAACTACCAGCAACTTTTATCATGCTGTTTCTGATCTGACTGGGCACAGGTATTCATGTACAGTCAATTGTCTTTCCTTTAGGTAATACTAGCTGAACAAGCCAGCCACTATTCCCATTCTTACTGCAGTTTGTTGTATATCTCTTGTCTCCCCCACCAGGTAATGTGTCTAGCACCTTACTTTCTACCAGTGGAATCATAATGCTATATTTTATATACACACACACACACACACATATATATATATATATATATATATATATATATATATATATATATATATATATATAGATATAGATATATATATATATATATATATATATATATATCTACTCACTTCGGTTGAGTAGTTCATATGTCAGCCTCTGAAATACAAACCATCAAAAGGTCGACAAACCGAATCTTGACATGTTATCTCTCATGCACAGAGAAAGAACCTCTGCACTCGGCACGCACGTGCAAAAACGAACATTGTTTTATGCACAAGTTCAAGCACCCTCACACTCCTTACTAATTTATTTATACTAACTCTGGGATTCCACAATCCCCGAGGAAATGGAATATTCCACAACAAAGGGATTGTTAATTTAACACACCTGTCGATTATCTACTTATATCGACCAAATGCAGTTGATTAAACAAATGTCAACCAATGAGCATTTAGAACAAAAGCAGGGCTCCTATATATATATATATATATATATATATATATATATATATATAAAATAAGGAATTTAGATTTAAGTGTACAGCCAGTTGTGACACACAGCATGTCGTTTATTTAGCCAATTGTGTAGAATGTCGCTCTTTTTATGTAGGGAAGATGGATATGTTGCTTAGGAATAGGATTAGGGAACATTTATATAACATTAGAACAGGTGTTATTACTAATGCTTTAGCTAAGCATGTAATGTCTACAGGTCCTAAGCATTTGTTTGAGTTTATGGTTATTGAAATCATTACGCCTGATCCACGTGGTGGTAACATTAACAATGTTACAGAAGAAAAGGAAGTGAAGTGGATTATCCGCCTTCGGGCTGATGCAGGGAAAGGATTAAATGAAAGGGTATCTATCAAGCCATTTCTTCGCACTAAGAGTTCTAGGGTTAGGTAGGTGTTGGATTTGAATGCTGTTCAAGGTATTCTCTTATTAAGTGTATATATTATGTATGCAACAACATTTTAGATGAGTAGTAACTTGTTTGTGTTTTAAGACATCTTACAGGAATACTTGTTGTTATATATTGTAATAAGAAGTTTGTGATTTATAGAGAATGAAAGGGTTGAGATGTTTAATGTTTAATATATAACAAAAGGTTGCATTTGGTCTATATGAAGTCAGTATATAGAGTTGATCTCAGGCTTCTTTGTTGCCATGATTATTGGATGGTTTTATGTGATTCAGACTGTTTTGTAGTTTTTTATGATGTAGTTATTGATATTTTATCTGGTTTAAGTATATATATATATATATATATATATATATATATATATATATATATATATATATATTGAATATGAAGTTAGAAATGTTTATGATTTCTGACTTCTATGGTGTTTTTTAGTCATCATTATTAGTTAATTTGTTATTAAGTAACTGTAGGTTATGTAAGTCACATTATATGTTGTTACACACTTTGTAATAGGTTCTTGTATCTTCAGGTCTTAGTAATTGTAGAAATGTTGAAGTTGCTAGAATGTTTTTTGATCAACACGTTTAGCTAGGATTAACTGGGACCAATCATTGTGAAACATTCCGATGAATAGCGAGTTAGGTGTTTTGATCATGCCCATTAATCCCAAACGGAGAAGCCTATAGCTAAATGCCGTTTGATGTATACTAATTTAGTAATAGTTCTAACGATTGTTGATGGGGCATATTTGATTGTATATTTAGGTCTGCATAAATAGAACGTAGTGGTCATATGCAGTAAGCTCCTTTGTTGCGGATTATCTGGGACCAGATATTGTGAAATTTCTTGCTTTAGCTGAATAGCGATTTAGGTATTTTTATCATGCTTATTAATTTATTAATTTTGAACTAAGAAGCCAATAGCTTGATGCCATATAAATCTAATTTTACTTTAAGTGATTGTGGATGAGGTACATCTAATTGTATATTCATGAATCTTAGGTTTTTATTAGTAGAATGAATGGCAATATGTAGTAATTTCTTTCCACGGCTAAATGCCCAACACGATTTTGTAGGGTACTTGTTCGGAGATTTCACTTTTGTTTTTTGATACTATCAAATATGTGTATCAAACACGTGCTTCAGCATAGTTAATATGATACTTTTTATATTTTATATTTTGTATAATATGGTTTTAAACATGACTTATAATTGCAACAGTGTTAAAGGAAATGACTTTTTTTGTGTGATTGGTTGTGTTGTTTTTAAATAGTCTTTGTACTCAGTCCGTTTGATGGTCTGATGAAGCAAATATGTGAAAGCGCTTACCGACTGAGTGCACTAATAAATTTGATTTTTTGTTTTTCTATATCTTGGAGTGTTTATTCGTAAAAGCACGAGCTGTTGGATTATACTATTTCGGAATTCGAATGGTTGCTGTTGCTGAACTGTTCATTTTGATTTCTACATTTGGTGTTATTTACAGTGCAGCATTTGCCTACAGGAGTGTAGCTGTCTTCATTTTCTTTGATATATATATATATTTATATATAAAACTGTATATAAATGTATATAACTATGACTACACACACTCAGAAACACACACACACACACACACACACACACAGAAAGAGAGCTCGACTTCACAAGCTTAAAAGCCTAAATGCATGAATCTTGTAAATTAAATCTTCAAAAAGAAATGGAACAATGTTTCTTTTTGCCTGGACCTGGACTGTGAGAGATCACTGCACAGTGGGGACTGGGTTTTTGGTCCTTTCCCCTGAGGTGCAATCTCGGTTTTGGAATGTACAAGTAACAGGGGTTTTCGGGGGGGTTCAATAGGGCTTGCCTGCGAAAGCAGGTGCCTGGTATATTTTCTACTGTTCAGTCTTAGAAGATTCGAGCATTTGGGTTTGCGAAGTAGAAGCATATTCATATATACCTATACAAACACACACACATTAGGAGAATTCCACTTGTTGCACAATATTTGCTTAATGGAAATAATACTCAAGTTATACTCTAAAGCAAATGTGTCCCAGAATATATTAAATTTTGTACTGTCTGTTCCCATGTCATGCTCTGGTTTATATGTAATCATTTTATTTGTCAATTACTTCAGCAAAAATCTAATCTGCTGTGCTATTTTCATACCCCTTATTAAGGAACAACTCTATAACAAATGACAATACTTCCTATAAACTGTTCATCCATAGAAATATGTTCAGAAAGTCTAATCACTTGATGTTTAATAACATTGTTTTTCACAAATTGTGGGTAGCAAATTTTTGCATACATGTTGGTGTTGCTAAAGTTGGACTTGCAGTGTACTTTTGAGCTTACCATCATCTTCATCGTCTTCTATTTTAACATCCAAAAACTCCACACTACACTTTGACCATTTAACTGTAAAACTTTACAACTCTGGGAACTATTAAGCAGTTCACAGATCCATGGATTCTTGCTCACTTCCTTGCCATAAAAGGAAAATGCATTCAATTAAAAAAGGTGTATAATTTAGCAGACTGCTTATGTGGTGATCCATAATGTTTCTCTTTGCCCACTAGTCCAACACCAGCCTGACAAACAATGGGGCAAAAGATGCAGCCAAGTCCTCTTATCTGCCTGTAAAATCTCTTCTTAATCCTGGTTGCTTTTTTGTTACCAATTTATATCTTCAAATGAGGTGAGATGGCCCTCAGAGCTTTTTCAGAAAAACATATCAAGACTATGGCATACCCTTAAATACTTCCCCTGATGCTGAAGCTACTACAGCAGCTTCATCTGGAATTTTAATATTTAAAAAAAATATGTCATACTTATACTATAAAATGTTTAAGAATACTCAGTCTCACTTTTATAAACAAATACACTGTGGGATTCAATAAACTCCACATAGGCTTCCCGTGAAGCCTACATGGAGTTTACACTTGTGCATGGTGAGCAGCAGCAATGCTCACTGCATATTCATCTTGCGCACTGTGTTTAAACCTAAACAAATGAGGTTCTGCGGCTGGCAACAGTGTTGCTGGCCAGGAAACCATGTATGCGAATACAGATAGCACTCCTGTTTAAATCAGAGCACTGATGGTCCACAGTTTTGCGCAGAATGCCACAATGATCACCAGGTTCACAGATAGCTCCCAATCTCTTAATTCAACATATCTGGACAAAGGCCAACATAATGGGAGGATAATGACCCAGAAATAGGAACATATTTGACATGTGTGCCCTATAGAAATGTGCTAGAATAACCAGGGGGTTATTAAGATACATGTTCTGAAAGATTTGAAGTCTGAAACACAAATGTATGTAATTATTGAGTCACATCAATCCTGAGATTATTCCAGTGATATGGCAGAAAGCCACTAATTTAATAAGGAACACATCTGGACATTCTCTGGAAATCCTGACAGTTGAGAGGTATGAATGTTAAGTATATGGTCCAAACCCAATACAGGACAGTGTATCAACAGTGCAGAGTATTGTGAAATCCCATTCCTGGCATTCTGTACTGAAGCTGTGTAAATAATTTCTAAGGATACATGGACTGCCATGTAAAATATATACTCAGGGGAAGTGTGTGTATTGAATAGGGACACACAGATGACTTCTAGGAATGAACATAGAGAAAAAGGACAGGTGAAACACCTTACAGCAGATGAGGGCATGTCAATGGAAGACAGTTGTAGCAGGAACACCAATCGCACATCAATATGATATATTTGGGACTGCACAGTAAAAATGTATATTATGTGACTTTCACACATGGTGACATAACAATGGGGAGGATGTCTGTGTGAGAAAATTATCCTTACATAAATAATGCAGCGGACAGCTATAAGGGATCTGATATACAACTGTGGTAGGGTGCATACTGTGAAGCTGTGCAAACTGATTTGCCTGAATATGAGTGTAATCTCAGCAGAGGTCTCCAGCAAGTAGGGCAGAGGTAAAGGCTAATTGACAACATTAAAAGCAGCAACCACAATCATGGACAATATCAGAAAAATACCACCAGTAATCCCATGCCTCTGACATAACATATGTGATTTAGAGTGCTCAGAGATGATTCTGTAAAAACACACTTGTACAACTATTATGATATGTCCACACTGTATGAAGGTAATCACGCACACTATACTGGTACTGTAACATCTGCTGGAGGTGTTAAGAGGGACACTGCTATATATATATATATATATATATATATATATATATATATATATATATATATATGGGTCCCCTTCAGTAGATCGAACTTTTAAAAGTTCAACCCTCATATGGCCGAGACCATATGATCGAGCTTTTAAAAGTTCAAACGGACTGAATGGAGATCCCCATACAGTGCGGAACGGGAAGATTTCCCTTTTCCGTAATGTAGTGTGATCTTGGAGTTGGTATATTTAAGTAGTGGGGGGTGTATGGGGGTGAAGGGGGGCTTGCCCCCCTGCTACACAGGTTTAGTTTTCTTTTTTTTTTTCTTTTTGTTTCTACTTTAGTTTTCAAACTTTTAAATGTTCGATGTTATGGTCTCGGCCATATGGGCTTCGAACTTTTAAAAGTTCGATCTACTGAAGTAGATTTTTATATATATATATATATATATATATATATATATATATATGTTTATATAGATAGATAGCACAATCCCCAGTCAGAAATGTTACCTATGCCATTAATTTTGTCAAACAACTATGTATGTAGTTTGTTCATCACTGGAACAGGTATCACGCATGCATCTGGTGTAACACCTTAATGGGGTTTCCGCACCATCAGATAGAATGTTTATGCTACAAAAAGAATACCTAGGTACGGTCAATAAGCTGTGTGACAGCTCACTGCAACAAACATGATAGACTTCAGATACACATCAGTGGAATATGTGTAGGAAGGTACATGAAGAAGGGTGCATTGTACTCAGTTATTTTTGTGATGAAGGCTGGGAACTATGACGGAATTATGGCCTCTGGTGCAGATGTCCTTCATAAACTCAGTACTTGTGTTACATATAAGGGAGTAGTCAGCACTGTGATCACATGCTGGTATATGTTCCACTTACCATCTACACCAGGACATAGGTCACATACCTACTGGTCTGATTATAGCGTATGATGTCCACATTCTACTTGGGTTGTGCGATTGTTTTCATGACATAACAAATGCCCCCAAGTTTCTTGCCATTTTAGGTGTTGTCATTGCTGTAGCAGCAATCTTTGGTGTGTGTTGATGTGGTCTGTATTATACTAATATCACAGTTGGAGTAAATGACTGTCCACAATCAGTAGTCCTTCAGACAGCTGTCTGGACACAGGATGTGTATGTCATCTGTGATGTTCATTACTTAAATAATGGACATGAAAGGGCCTAGCAGACCACCCTGATGTACAGACCTAAGATATAGGGTACTTCACGCATGTCAACATATTTAGATGCCATGCATGTGATACACTGGTTTACCCGCTGGGAGATATAAATGTATATGGCCAGATGTGACAGTGTTGAGTCAATACCTCAGTGTGGATTTGTGTCAAATGCCTTGCGTTTGTCAAGTTCAAAAGGATGATAGTGTTGTCATCATGCATGCCCTCGATGATCTCTTTGAGGACATCTAAGAGATGTAACAGACATGATGTATATTAATTCCTCACACAGGTCTGTTGCACACAGCCAGGATATCAGTAGTGCCCATTTAGAAAAGGTCCATGATGACATGTTGGTCTATCTCACAGATGAGGAGAGTCAGGATGCGTCTATACATGCATGCATTGGGTGCTGTCCCACCCCAACCAACATGGATGCATGCTGAAAACACACTTCTACAACAACATAGTCTGTGTGGAGGGTGTGTTGAAGAGTGTATTCAACCATATCAGGAAGGTGCATGAGACGAGTTATGTGATATGCTGTCACAGCCCATTAATTCTGTGTGATAGGCCTGGATAAGGGTAAGACAGTGCATACTGGCTATCCTCAACTGGTGTATGGTTTGAACATAATTCTCCATGCAGGGATCATTGAGAAAGTCTCAAAGCTGGGGATTAAACCTCATGTCACTAGATGGGTAGCAAGTGACAGAACGCATATTGTGAAATTTGGTGAATAAACCTGTACCAGTAATGGTGTCACCACTGGTGCACCCCAGGGATCTGTGCTTTGCCCTTTACTGTTTGAAGTCAATTTCTCGACTGTTCAGGCAAAAGTATATGTCCTTTGGTATACTGCATTTGCTGATTCTTGCATACTGGATGTAATCATTGAGACCACCTATGAGGATAACATACTATAGGAGGGACTAACACAAACAAATGATTGGTGACAAAGCCACATATTGTACAAATAAATGCAGAAATGTGCCTTTATTTTGTCCTTCTGAAAAGTGGAATTCCATCTTAATTACAGCACTGAGAACAGTCCTGCTATTCTGAAACCCAGTGATGAAAGTACTGGGAACACATGTAGATAGCAATCTAAATTTCAGCCACCAAGGGTCCACACTCGTATTGAAAGCTTATGTTGTGCACATCATAAGTCACGCCATCATATTCAGATCTTAATAAAGTATGACAGCATTGTACCTGAACCTCATCAGAACACTAACAGACTACAATGCTCTTTTGCATGTAGCAGAGGTTTCTCACCAAGAAAACATAGGCCCTACAAACCATGCCATGATGTATGTGGATAGACTGAAAGCCATGTCACTGTATTCTGTTTTGTATAGGATGAGGTGACTTCTGCCTGGCCTCCAGGCCAGTCTCTGACCCTGCCCTGGTGTGAATAGTGCAAATCCACAAACCAGATACAGCTGATGACATCAAAAGGCTCTCTGTAATGTCAAGCAAGAACACACACACACACACACACACACACACACAGAGTTGACTGCAGTGAGAATACAACCCCTACCTATCTAACTACACAGACTACAGAACTCAGTACTTTATGCATTCGCCACGGCACAAGTCTGACTTTTATAAGACTGCAGGTCATCTTATAATGGATGATGTCAGCAGGGTATGTTGGATAGAAGCTGTTGGAAGGCCTGCATGAAATGGAGGTGTAGGCATGTGCAACTACCAAAATACTGTCAATCCATGGGATTGGTGTGGTAACTGTAAGATACATGCATCTGCCCTTGGGGTTAGACACACACACACACACACACACACACACACACACACACAGTTGACTGCAGTGAGAACAGAACTCCTACCTAAGTACACAGACTACAGAATTTAGTACTTTACACAAGCACCACAGAACAAGTGTAACTTTTACAAGATTACAGGTCAACTTATAGTGGATGAATATCCACCTGAGATTACTTCAACAATTGGCTAAGCTTCTGGTATCATTCTAAGGGGATCCAGTATCTGTCTGCTTGGGTTGACATGGTCGACAGAACATGATGCTTTGCCAGAGATGGCCTGCACCTGTCGCCCTTGGGATTCTGGATAGTGGATAAGGCTCTTGCTGCCCCTATAGTGCCTATTTTAGGCAAGGTTCAAATGACAAATTCACCACCGTAACAGGAATAGGCAAGCAAAAACTGAGGGTAATGCTAGAAGTCTAAATCTCAAAATGCACTCACTCGAGGGACTCCTTAAAATGGAGAACATCGATATCTGTGCAGTGACTGATACCTGGTTCAAGGCTCCAGAGAGCACCCCTACACTACCAGGCTATAACTCATACCACACTTTTCGGCCATGTAACCTGGACCAAAACACCAAAGGCAGAGGTGTGTCCATATTCATTAAGGATATCCAAACCTCCAGGCTAGTTGCTCAGCATAATGCATCCGAGGTTATCCAAGTGCAACTAACTACGGGCAAAACTATAATCCAAATTGTATCTTGCTACAGATCCCCCACCATGCCCCAGGATTCCCAATCCTCTTTTGTTGATGTAGTGGAAAATATTAGGGTTCAACCAAACACCCTAATAATGGGTGACTTCAACTACCACACCATTAACTGGGAAAACTACTCGTGTACCAACTCCTTAGCTCAACGCTTTCTGGAATTCATAAACTCCAATGCCCTGGATCAACTTATCCACACCCCCACCAGGGGCAACAATATCCTAGACCTAGTCATTACCAACATAAGTGACCGGTATTCCACACCTGACATCAACTCCTCGTTGGTCCTATCCGACCATAAGTTAATCACCCTTGATATCCACATCCCACCCCCACCCCTCATTAAGGAAACCATGGTAAAAAAAATTCTCCAAAGCCAACTTCATGCTTCTTAAGACAGAAGTGGTGAACTTCATGACACCATTCATGGACAATGCAGTTACAACTGCTGAATCCTACACAAATGCACTCTATAAGCACTTACACAAGTGCATGGATCATCCTATCCCAAACAGAACCAAGACGCTATCCTCCAAAAAAAGGAAGCCAATCTGGTGGTCCTCAGCCATAAACAAACTGCACAACAGAAGGAAGAAACTGTTGCAAAAGAGAGTAAAATCCCATGAGTGGAGGAGCTCCAATGTCAGCCTCAGTAAGAAGCTGAGATTCCTTATAAGATCCTCCAAAGCTAGCTACGAAAACAAAATTGACACTAATTCTAAGGACAACCACAAAGCATTCTATTGCTATGTCAAGAATCTCGATGGAAACACCCAGATGTGCTCTGAGTTACAGCACAACTGCACGAACATTACTGAACCAACTGATATTAACAACATCCTCGCAGATAGGTTCAGTGATAAGTTTACCCCCACCCCCTAAAGGGCTCATATCTATAAAGGAAGAATGCAGAGTCCCTGTAATCACAACTATGCAGTTAAAAGCTGCACTCTCTGAAGCCAAAAATACAGCATCCATGGGACCGGACAACATCCCAGGCTGCGTTTTACATGAACTTCAGAACGAACTGGCTTCCCACCTAAGCACCATGTTCAATAATAACCTCACATCAGGCTTTGTGCCCACTGAATGGCAAACAGTAGCAGTTATCCCACTCCACAAAGAAGGAGCCACCACTGATCCCTGGAACTATCGCCCTATTAGTCTTACGAGCCTGGTCTGCAAGGCCATGGAACATATCATCATGGAACTCATAAACAAAGACATTGGTAACCTCCAAACTCTGGATACCACTCAGTTTGGGTTTGTGAAAGGCAGATCGTGCTTCCTGAACCTGATTAACTTCTTTGAGGCAGTCACCAAAGCCATAGATGAGGGTAAGGTGGTTCACACGGCCTATCTTGACCTCACCAAGACTTTCGACACCATCCTCCATTCTGGAATTATAGCTAAACTCACTAAACTAGGTATAAATCCCTACATCACAAGATGGGTTGCCAAGTGGCTCACTGACAGAAACCCACACTGTAAAAGTTGCAGACTCCAAATCTGACCTCAAACCAGTGACAAGTGGAGTACCACAGGGATCAGTCCTGGGACCTCTCCTGTTTGGTATCTACTTCTCTGAAGTACAGGCTAACACAGAAGGCCTCTGGCTAATGAAGTTCACAGATGACTGCAAACTAGGAGCCACAGTCAAGTCCCCAAATGATGTGGACATCCTACCGAAAGGCCTCACTGAGACAGATGCCTGGTGTCAGAGCCATGGCCTGAAGCTCAATGCCAAAAAGTGCAGTGTCATTTTTTGCTTTAAGGTTCAGTCTGTGAGTTTGGCACCAATCATTTGTCTGTGCCAGCCCCTTCTGTAATAGGTTCATAGGTAGGTACTAGGATATTGGCCCTAGGGCCTATATAAGCCTAGCCAAAAATGTACCCTGGCTTTTGCCACCCAAGAAAATTATTTCCTGTGCCCCTGTTGAGCAGAGACACAGAAGTGATCCCTGGGGTGAATTTCCTATCTCCCATCCAATCATCAAGATTTTTCTTGAAGAGTGCTAATGTGGAGCTCTGTTTGACATAGATAGGTAGTCTGTTCCAGAGTATGGGAAGTCTCTGGGACAGGAATCTATCCCTCCAGCATGTTCTGTTTATTGTGGTGACAAGGTTTAGGTCCCTAGAGCGTGTAGCTCGGAGGGATTGGGATTTCTTTAAGTGGAGCATGTCCAACAGCTCTGGATTTGACATAGCTTTGTATGTTAGGCAGAGATCGCCTCTGAGTAGGCGATATGCGACGGAGCTGGAGTTTTTTGAGACGGTCTGCGTAGGGTATCTGTTTGAGGCCAGTAATCCTCTTTGTGAGGTATTTCTGTGGCCTTTCCAGTTGTTGTAGATGTCTTGTGAGGTACATACCAAAATGTGCGTTGTACTCTATAATGGGTCTAATGAGTGATGAGTAGAGGGGAACAATGACCTCTTTTTTTCTGGATGAGAAACCTTTTGTGATGAGATGAGCCACGTAGAAGGATTTCCTGACCACTGTGGTGATGTGATTATCAAAGGAAAGACTACTGTCCACCTGTGTCCCAAAGTCTCATCACATTTTCAACATTAAGTAGACTACCAGCTATGTGGTAGTTCATGGGTACAGAGTTTTTACCAAAGGGGATGACAATACACTTTTTGGCATTGAGCTTCAGGCCATGGCTTTTACACCAGGCATCTGTCTCAGTAAGGCCTTTTTGTAGTATGTCCACATCATTAGGAGTTTCGATTATGGTTCCTAGTTTGCAGTCATCTGCAGACTTTGTTAGCCAAAGACCTTCTGTGTTAGTCTGTACTTCAGAGAAGTAGATACCAAACAGGAGAGGACCCAAGACTGAAACCTGTGGTACTCCACTTGTCACTGGTCTGAAGTCAGATTTGGAGTCTGCTACTTTCACAGTGTGGGTTCTGTCCATGAGCCAGTTGACAACCCATCTTGTGACATAGGGATTTATACCTAGTTTAGTGAGCTTATCTATAATTCCAGAGTGGGGGATGGTGTCGAAAGCCTTGGCGAGATCTAGATAAGCTGTGTGAACCATCTTACCCTCATCTATGGTTTTTGTGACTGCTTCAAAGAAGTCAATCAGGTTTAAGAGACATGATCTGCCTTTTACAAATCTGAACTGGGTAGGGTCCACAGTTTGGAGATTACCAATGTCTTTGTTTATGAGTTCCATGATGATACGTTCCATGGTCTTGCAGACCAGGCTCATCAGGCTAATGGGGCAGTAGTTCCCAGGGTTCGTCGTGGCTCCCCTTTTGTGGAGTGGGATAACCGTCGTGGTGCGTCATTCAGTGGGCACAAAGCCTGAGGTGAGGCTATGACTGAACATGGTATTTAGGTAGGGTGCCAGTTCATTCTGTAGTTCATGTAGAACACAGCCTGGAATATTGTCAGGTCCCATGGATGCTGTGTTCTTAGCTTTGGAGAGTGTGTTTTTTACCTGTGCAGCCGTGATTACAGGAACTTTGCATTCTCCCGGTATAGAGATGGGTCCTCTAGGGGGTGAGAGGGGGGTAAAGTTAGCACTGAACCTATCTGCCAGGATGTTGGCAATATCAGTTTGTTCTGTATATTTAGTGCCATTGTGCTGTAACTCAGAGCAGATCTGAGTGTTGCCATTGAGATTCTTGACATAGCTATAGAATGCTTTGTGGTCGTCTTTAGAGTCAGTGGCAATTGTGTTTTCGTAACTAGCTTTGGAGGATTTTATGAGGGATCTCAGCTTCTTACTGAGGTTGACCAGGGAGTTCCTCCAGTCATGGGATTTTACTCTTTTTTGCAACAGTTTTTTCTTCTGTTGTAGAGTTTGTTTATGGCAGAGGACCACCAGATTGGCTTCCTTTTTTTGTTGGATAGCATTTTGGTTCTATTAGGGATAACATGATCCATGCACTCGTGTAAGTGCTTATAAAGTGCATTTGTGTAGGATTCAACAGTCATACCTCTATTGTCTGTCTGCATGGGTGACATGAAGTTTGCCACTTCTGTCTTAAGAAGTGTGAAGTTGACTTTGGAGAAGTTTTTTACGGTGGTTTCCCTAATTGGGGGTGGGGGTGGGATGTGGATGTCTAGGGTGATTAGCTTGTGGTTGGATCTGACCAACAAGGAATTGACCTCTGGTGTGGAACACCGGTTACCCATGTTGGTAATGACCAGATCTAGGATATTGCTGCCCCTGGTGGGGGTGTGAATAAGTTGATCTAAGGCGTTGGAATTTATGAATTCCAGAAAACGTTGAGCAAAAGAGTTGGTACATGAGTAATTTTCCCAGTTAATGGTGGGGTAGTTGAAATCTCCCATTATTAGGGTGTTAGGTTGTACCCTAACACTTTCCAGTGTATCAAGAAATGAGGAGTGGGAATCCTGGGGCATGGTGGGGGGTCTGTAGCAAGCTACAATTTGGATTGCGGTCTTGCCCAGAGTTAGTTGCACTTGGATAATCTTGGATGCATTATGCTGTGCAACTAGCTTGCAGGTGTGGATATCCTTAATGAATATGGACATGACTCCACCTTTAGTGCTTTGTTCCGGGTTAGGTGGCCAAAAAGGTGTGGTATGAATTATACCCTGGTAATGCAGGGGTGCTCTCGGGAGCTTTGAACCAGGTCTCTGTCACTTCACAGATGTCGATGTTCTCCATTTTAAGGAGTGCCTCGAGTGAGTGCATTTTGAGATTTAGACTTCTAGCATTGAGTAGCATTACCCTCAGATTTTGCTTGTATGTACCTGTTACGTTGGTGAATTTGTCATTTGAACCTTGCCTAAAAAAGGCACTATAGGGGTGGCAAGAGCCTTAGCCAGTATCCAGAATCCCAAGGGTGACAGGTGCAAGCCATCTCTGGCAAAGCATCATGGTCTGTCGATCATGTCGTCCAAGGCAGACAAATATTGGATCCTCTTAGAATGACACCAGAAGCTTAGCCAATTGTTGAAGTCAATCATTTTGTCCTTGTACTGTGGCATCATTCTGGGTGATGGCAGGATGCTACTCAGGGCCAGGGTCATACCTGCCTGGGCTACAAGATCGGAGAGCTCCTCCATGTCTCTTTTCATGTAGTCCAGGGTGGTACGTCTCAGGTCATTCACACCAACATGGACAACGGCAGTCTCATATTTGTACTTGTTGTGGAGTGACCTGAGTGCGTGCATTATGTGGCGGATCTTGGCACCTGACAGTAGCTTTCTCCTTGTTTGGCCTGGTGAGTGGAACATCAGTGTGCCTGACTACAGAGTCACCTATGACTAGAGTGTTGGGTACGTTGTTATGCCTTACGGGCTGTGGTTGAGTGGCACACTGAGTTTGTGGGCTATGTGTCATTTGGGTTGTGTTGAGGGGTGGAGGTTGCATGTGTTTCTGCTTTGGAGGTCTCTGTTGCTTGAGCAGATTTTTATTGAGAGCCTCCGTGAATGTAGGTGTGTGTTTTGTGTTTCTATGTGTGTGTTTTGGTGGTGTATGTTTTGAGGGACTATGTGATGAGTGTAGTGTGGTGCAAATGTTTACCTTCTCCTCTTGACTGTGTGGTCCAGTCTTGGGTGAAGAGAGCTTTGCTTCCAGTTTGGCAATATAAGTGCATCTCTCACAAGTTATAGTGTTGGGTGGTAGGAGGAGAGGGTTGTCTGTGTACATGAGGCAATTGCTGCATTGCCCCAAGATGCCCAGATTCATCAGGTAGACAGGAGAAATCACCGGGAGCTGACCCTTAGACATGCCTGGATAGGTGCTTATTTATTAAGTGCTAAAAACTGCTTTCCTCTAGACAAGTGAGGAAAGTTGAGTGCTGTAGTATGTTAACATAGTTGGGTGACTATATGGCTGTGTCATGTTGGCAGTCATATGCAAACTTGGTATGTCACAGGCCATCTACCCTTGCCTGAACTTCAGAAAAATAGTTTCCAAACAGTTGAGGGCCCAGCACAGATCCCTGTGGTATTCCACTGGTAAGTGGTCTAGTGGTGGAGGTGCAGTCCCCAACTCTGACACTGTGTTCTGTTGGGTCTACTTCAGAAGACTGAAAAACCAAAAGACTGAAAATTCAAAATACTGAATTATGCAATTTCCCCCTTCTCCACTGTTGTGTGATCTTGGAGTTGGCATATATAGTTAGCAGGGGGGTGTGGGGGTGCAGTCCCCCACATGAGAGGTGCTGTGGGGCTTTCCCCCTGCATTAGAAATGTGTTCAGTATTTTGAATTTTCAGTCTTTTCGTTTGTCACTCTTCTGAAGTAGACTCGTTCTGTCAGTGAGCCAGCTGGCTATCCATCTAGTAATGTATGGGTTAATCCCCAGATGGGAGAGTTTCTCTATGATACCTGAATGGGGGATAGTGTCAATTGCCTTGAATAAATCAACATAGCAGTATGTCCTATTATCCCTTATCCAGATCTTTGGGGTCATTATCCAAGAATTCCATAATGTTTAATAAGCAAGATCTAACCTTGACAAAACCAAAATGGGTCGTGTGTTAAAATTCACCTATGTCCCTGTGGATAAGCTCTATGCCGATCATTCCCCTAGCCTTCCAGATAAGGCTTTTTAGGCTTATGAGTCAATAATTCTAGTTCTGAATGTTACCAGATTGATGTGCATTGCATATCACACAACATTTCATATTAATGTCTGTAGTGTGCATGATGTATGTGTGAAAAAAGTACTGAGACACCAGGGTTGGAGTGCCTGGGGGAAGGCAACACATGGCTGTATTGTAAATATGTGAAATATTGTTAGGGCATTTAGTTTATGCTTCCACGTGTAATTTCATGTCATAGACAGGAAATATACAATAAACAGCAGTAAGACATAATAATATTTACTTTTCCATAGAGCGAAGAGCAGCGGGTTTGCTCAAAGCCCATAACACATATACTTACATATATATTTACAATATTTAATATAATGTTTTTATATGGTCGTTCATAGAAGTCCCACATTCAGTTTATCTCATTATATTATACATTAGTGAATACCCCGGTCAGCACCCGGTGCATAGCTAGTGTAATTTGAATAACCAGATATACTTAAAATATGATTTTATAATATATTTACAGTTTTTTATATGAATTTACAGTTGCATTGAGACAATAATTTGTTGAACGCTATCTCATACAGTGTTAGTATAACGAATACAATGATTTTTCGTTGAAGGAGTGCTGCATAGTGATATTGTGTAGGATAGCTTTAAACAAAGTATGCAAGTTTATTAAATAATTGCAGCAATTAAGTCATTAAGTAATTAAGCCTCTTTGGTATATAAAGAAGGTGCTGCGACAATGTTTTATACATATCTGAAGAAGCGTGCATTGGAAGCACGCGAAAGCGCTTATTCCTGTGGATTTTATGTGAAATAAAGCTCTGGTACATCGTTCGTGGTGTTGATCTACTTCTTTTACTGCATTTTCGTTGGTTTTTTGTGGTCGATCAACTCTGAGGGAGAGGTTTGTTCTCTTTTTTGGACTGTATTCGTTGTTTGCTGTTACCGACTCACTACACGATGGATAATTCAGCGGTAGAACTGGACTACCATCCCGAAAGAACCTTGCCGAATGCCAAATGGAACAACTTAATGGAACAAAGACCTAATCCGCTACTTAACGTTGATCTCTCTGTACAACCGAATGCAACTGAACCAGGTACTGTGAATTTACTCAATGACTTTACTCCATTGTACAGAGAGCTGGAAAATAATTTATATAAACAATTTAGATTGATGTGGCAACGCCGTCACTTAGAGGCATGCCTTCATTATAAAGTAGTACCTAGGTGAATGAGGGTGCTTTGCATGCCCTCATACGGCAACAGCCACCCCGAACTTCTTAAAAACTGGCAAAAAATGAACATCGAGCTCAGTTTTAAATACATTAAATTGCTTATAGATTATTTCCAACCATTAGAAAATGAATTATCTGCAAAAACTGACTCATTATACAAAGATATGAGTAAGAGATTTAAAGGGGAAATGTTTGCCAGTAAAACTGACAGTCTAATTAACCAAGTCAGTGCATATGGAGATCGATTGCAAATAGTGAAATTACGCAAATTACAGAGAGACCAACAAGATTTTGCAAATGGCCAGGTCTTTGTATGGCCAAGGTATAATCAGAGAGAGGGGATACAAAGAACCGAAAGGGTTGAAGGAAGAGGAAGAGGATCGGCAATTGAGAGAGCAGACGTAACCCCTTTAACAGACACAGCCGTGTCTGGTGATGCAAATGAGGAAGTATTATTGAGTGGCTATCGAATGAATATCAATGAAGATAGCAGTACACCACCACCCAATCAACTAGCATTGGCTATTCAACATGGGCCGGGAGCGAAACCAAAACTACAGCAAACGAATTTGGATTCTTTTTTACCACTTCCGGTACGCCAACGAAGGGAATCAAGGGGAAGATCGACGAGTCATGGAAGGCGGAAAAGGAGAATGTCAGGAGTACCGACGAACAAGAGGGTTCGAGGAAGGGACTGAATGACCTAGTGTTTAACTTGTCTGATTTACTGTTGACTGAAATGGACTACAAACTTTTAAATAAGGGGCTGAGTTTCATACCAGCTCAAGTTAGTAGCATTTCTACCATATTAACTGAATTACGTACTTTTACTCGTAATATTGCTTTGAAACTATTTTTTAAACAAACAACACAGAATAGTATTAATTCTAATGAGAGATTGAATGGTTTTGAATGTTTTAAAAGGAAGAGTACATTCTCACCTGCACAACATCCATGTTTAGAATGCTTTATAAAAGCTTGTGAGAATGACCTATATAAACACTATTTGGATTATAAAAAAGGCACATTATCACTTTTTCATAATATAACAAAGGAAGAAAGGGTAGCAATGAATGCTTTATCTAATAACATGGCAGTTACGATAAGACCTGCAGATAAGGGAGGGGGGATAGTCATCCTTAACAAAGAAGACTATATAGAATATATGGGAACATTGTTAAAGGATGACATCACATATAAAGAGATTGACAAAAAGACAGTAGATAAATTAATATATGAGGTACATCATGACATTTATGACATGATGATTACTAGACAAATTAGTCATGACTTTTACCTGTTTTTACTCATTGAACATCCAATGATACCATATATCAAAGGGTTACCCAAGATGCACAAGGGTATAACACCACCACCCCTACGTCCTATAGTAGTAGGGCATCAGTGGGTTACGGAAAATATTTCCATTTTCATTGAAAGGAAGTTAAAACCAATAGTGAATAATATTCCCACTATATTAAAAGATTCCTATCAATTGATTCAGTATCTTCAGGATATACAATAATATGTCTCGGACAAGCATTTATTAGTTACGCTAGATGTGCAGAGCCTATTTACAGCTATACCTAATACCTATGGCTTAGAGGCAATAAGATATGTACTAAATAAATGTGGGACATATAACAACAGTGAACAGATTCTATTGAATGCCTTGATAGAAATAGTGCTTACCAAGAATGTTATGATGTTCAATAATTCTTTTTATATACAACAGTGGGGGGTAGCCATGGGCACCCCCTGCGCTAATACGTATGCCAACTTGGTTGTATATAAATGGGAAACTACCTGTCTTTTTTCACACCCTGAATACCATAAAATATTGGCGTATTTTAGATTTGTGGATGATATACTATTAATCTGGGATGGAACTCCTGATGAGCTGAAAATATTCATGAATGATTTGGAGAAAACTACAGATTTCCTCAGATTCTCCATGGAATACTCTTATTCCAATGTTAATTTTCTAGATCTTAATATTAGAAAAGAGAATAAAGGTAGATTAATTACGTCCCTATACAGGAAAGAATGTTGGAAAAACACACTGTTGGAATATGAGAGTATGCATCCCAGATTTACATTCACAAACATTGTAAAAGGACAGTTTACAAGGATAAGTAGGATCTGTCAAGACAAAATTGAATGTAATACTGAATTTCACAAGTTAGAACGTTTGTTCTTGGATAGAGGCTACAATCCTCACATTGTAGCTTGGGTAAAAGATAAATTCACTAATGATTCTAGCTATAAACCAAGGGTAACATACCAATATAAGAACACGAACAGATATACACCTACAGAACAACAGGAATATAAGCAAGTGAGGTGTATAATCAGCTACACAAGTGATAATAAATATTTAACTGATATTATTAGCAAGTATTGGTCAATCTTGATTACTAATGATGAAATAAAAAATTTAATAGGAAATAGACCCTCATATACATATAAAAACACAAAGAATTTGAAAAGAATTTTATGTAATGAAAAAAACAATGAGCTAAGAAACAACAGAGATAATACAGGTACTGTTCCTTGTGGAAGATGTACCTCATGTAAATGGATTTCTACAAATAATAAGTTCTTACATCCTGAGTTATTACTTGAGTTTGATACTAGTTGTACAGCTAGCTGTGATGACACCAATGTGATCTATTTAGCCACTTGTGAAATGTGCCCCGCGTTCTATGTGGGCATGACAACTAGAAGGCTTAGAGATAGGATACAAGAGCAGTTGTATGCTATAAAGAAAAATGACCCAAAAAATGCTTTATCTAAACATGTCTCTGAACATTTAAATCATAAATTCGTATTCAGAGTGTTACAAAAAAGGATGATAAGTTCACGAAGAGGAGATAACTTCAATGAGTTAGAGAATTTAGAATTAGAATGGATTTTCAGGGTCAGAGCACAACAGTATCCAGGCCTCAATAGTTACATTAGTATTAGATCACATTTAAAGAAACGTAAATATCATTGACCTATTTACATTTTGTTTATTTAAATACATGGATATGATTTATTGTAGCTGAAGGTTAGAAAGGTGTTATGTATACATCATTTGTCCAGATTTTTGGATCTCTTATATTGATTATTTTACAAGTCTATCTATGGTGATAAAGAGCCATGATAGTAAAAAACTGACCATCGTATAGATTCATCAGATATATGTTCCTTCATTGCACACCATGCTCTAAGTCACTTTATGTACATATATATTATTAAATGACAAGGAGGTTATATTATATATGTATTTATTGGTATTTATATAGTCATTAATTTATTTATTTATTTATTTATTTATTGACTTATTTATACATGAATATAGACGCATATTTATATATTATTGCTGTTTTTAACTTTTTTATATAGGAACTGTTTTAATTAGTCGTTTAACATTCATCTCATTAGATTTTCATTTATAAGCCCATAACACATATACTTACATATATATTTACAATATTTAATATAATGTTTTTATATGGTCGTTCATAGAAGTCCCACATTCAGTTTATTTCATTATATTATACATTAGTGAATACCCCGGTCAGCAACCGGTGCATAGCTAGTGTAATTTGAATAACCAGATATACTTAAAATATGATTTTATAATATATTTACAGTTTTTTATATGAATTTACAGTTGCATTGAGACAATAGTTTGTTGAACGCTATCTCATACAGTGTTAGTATAACGAATACAATGATTTTTCGTTGAAGGAGTGCTGCATAGTGATATTGTGTAGGATAGCTTTAAACAAAGCATGCAAGTTTATTAAATAATTGCAGCAATTAAGTCATTAAGTAATTAAGCCTCTTTGGTATATAAAGAAGGTGCTGCGACAATGTTTTATACATATCTGAAGAAGCGTGCATTGGAAGCACGCGAAAGCGCTTATTCCTGTGGATTTTATGTGAAATAAAGCTCTGGTACTTCGTTCGTGGTGTTGATCTACTTCTTTTACTGCATTTTCGTTGGTTTTTTTGTGGTCGATCAACTCTGAGGGAGAGGTTTGTTCTCTTTTTTGGGTTTGCTCAATGGTTGGCAAAGTATTTGCACATGCATGATACAGATTTTCAATAGTTTCCATGTTTGCGCATAGTTAAGCAATGCACAAATATTAGCTGCATTGCAAAAAGCCTGAGAGTTAGTACTGAGTCTTTGAAAACACCTGCTGCTTAACTGACTCTGTGGCAGCAGGTGTAAATGCATTAACATTTCTTTTTGAACCCAGATGATACTGGGTTTGAATCCAAGTGTATTTCATATTTTTAAAGACTTTTAAATAAACATGTGTCTCTGTGTGTTGGCATACTGTAGCAGGGATAAGCTGCACTGCATGGAGATAACCACAGCATTGTACAGTTACACCTGTTGCCACAACAATGTTGAAATAATACTTGTCTATTTTTCAGTTCATTGCTATAAACTGCACTGTCACAAGTAGGTTGCACACACTGTACTAGAACCCAAAACCATCTATTCTCCAGCCCTACACTTGCACCTGCTGCCACAGGAATAGTTACATGACATTTCCTAATTTCCTGATTATTCTTAAAGTCTCTGTGTTAACCACCACTCAACAAAGCTTAGCTTGTTTGCTCGGTACCCAACAGAATTAACAGAATGTATCCGGTTTCAATTATTGGCTGTCTGAATCCTGTCTGCAGGTGTTCAATGGCTAACCACCTCTCAATGCAGTACAATGCCTCAAAGGACACTTGCAACCTTTTCAGATTGCAGTGAAATCTTTTGTCTAGAGAGGCCTAGCTGTTTTCTTTGTGGCAGAAAGAATCAGTCTAGTTTGATCTAGCTAAAAGCATTCCTGCAACACTGTTATCTTTGATTGGATAATTTGGCTGGTTTCTGTTTCTCTGCCTTTAATAGCCAGTGTTTTAAGCCAGTTTCTCTGCCTTTAATAGCCAGTGTTTTAAGCCAGTTGTACTCATTTGCTCAAGCTGTTCAAAGCTGCTGTGCTCTGTGGTGATACACTTATCTTTTATAAGTGTTTTTTTTTTCAACTGTTTCTACATTTCTGTTTTACTGTATATCTGTATAATCTGTGCTACTGTTTTTTTGTCCCACCCACCAGCTCAGCTGTTGTAGTGGTATTAAGTCTTGGTGGCTTTAAGTTGCCCACCTCTTGTATAAAGTTGATACTGGACACTCCCTCGAGTGACATTACATCAGCTCTTTCTACTGTTTATAGTGAGAATTTAGTAAAGGCCCACCCTTTAGCTTCTGAACCTTGAATTATCTCACTATCTTCTGTCTCTTCACTTTCTACTAAAAAAAAAAAAAAACTGTACCTCTTTCTACTTCATTTTGCTGCTTGTGCTTAGGAGCTGAACTGCATTTAGTTTTCTGTATTTATTACTGCTTGTTGGTAGCCTCACTAAATTGCTGACCGTATTCTACTGAATCGCTGCTTTATTTGTGCTGTCTGTTACTGCTGTTATTTGTGAGCTACTGTTTCAAAGCAATCTACTGATTAACTATACTTCATTGCTATCTACTACAATTCTTTACTGTTTAACTGCATTTTACTGTATTTCCTTGCTGTTTACTGTATTTTTTCATACTGTGAATTCTATTCTTTTGACTATAAGTGATTAATTTGTGCTTCATTTTGAGTTTTTTCTTACTGAGTTTGTACCCTTAAAATTGAGTAGCATAGTCTAGATACACGTCTGTAGCATCCAGAGCTTCAGCTGCACGGTTTTTAACCCTTTTTGAGGTATTCCAGCTACAAGTTTTCCTTTAGTAGTACTTGTGTTGTTGTCATCTAGTAGTACTACTCTTAAACCTTCCTCCCTTTACCCTCTTAACTCTTTCAGTTTCTAACAAATATGGATGGACAATATCCTACATTTTCTCCTGCCAGTCTGGTCAATATGGTCATCTTGAGACAGTGTAACAACTGCCTCATGTAAACAGACAACCCCCTAGTACTAGCACCTGGGAGCACAATTTGTGAGAGATGCAAAAACATCAAGCACCTAGTGTCATTGCTCTCTCCCCCACAAACCTGTATATCTGGCATTGAGAAAGTTGGCAACATGAGCACCACACCTCAAACACCACACATACCTACACAACACATGGAGACCCTCAACAAAAGCATACTCAAACAAAAGAGACCTCCAAGGCATAAACACATGCAAACTCCACTGCCCACCACACCACACATAGTCCACACACAGGTCTCTCACAGCCACTAAGGCCTAAACATAAACCCAACATATTAGTCATAGGAGACTCCATTGTGAGACACACAGATGTGCCCCTCACCAGGCTGGATAAGGAGAAAGCCACAGTTAGTTGTTTGTCGAGTGCCAGAATCCACCATATCACCAATGCACTCAAGTCTCTCAACAGGTAATGTTATGACTCTGCCATAGTCCATGTTGGAGTGAATGACTTGAGACATACCTCACTGGACTATATGAAGAGAGACATGATCGAGCTCACTGATTATGTGTCCCAGACAGGTATGTCCCTAGCCTGAAGCAGCATTCTATTGTCACCCAGAATGATGCCGCAATACAAACAGAAAATGATTGACTTTAGTGACTGGCTTAGTTTCTGGTGTCATTCAAAGGGGATCCAGTACCTGACAGCCTGGGATGACATGACTGACAAGCCATGATGCTTTGCCAGAGATGGCCTGCATCTGTCTCCTTTGGGATTCAGGCTCCTGACAAAGGCTCTTGTCTCCCCATAGTGCCTTTTTAGGCAATGCCATGAGGTCAAAACTACCAACATGAAAATTTCATCAAAACATAAATTAAAGGTCATGCTGCTAAATGCTAGGAGTCTAAACATGAAACTGCATCACATTGCAAGTATTCTTAACCCTCGAAGAAGCTGACATTTGTGCAGTTCAGAAACCTGGTTCAAAGCTACGGAGAGCACCTCAGCCATACCAGGTTATTCATCCTATTATTCATTCAGACCCCAAGCTGTGGGCAGCAAAATAAAAGGAGGTGGAGTTGCAATATATATATATATATATATATATATATATATATATATATATATATATATATATATATCCATATAAGACATACACACCTCTAGGCTGGTCAAACAGCATGATGCACAGGAAATACTCCAGATGCAGTTAACAACTGACAAGTTAGCAACAGGCCTCCAACTCTGACTCAAGATGCCCACTGCACCTATCTGGACCTCTTCAAATCTATCAAGATTTTACCCTTTACCCTGATCCTGGGCAACTTTAACTATCCAACCAAAGAATGGAAGAAATACTCAAGCCAAAAATAAATGCCCAGAGATTCCTTGATTTCGTCAATGCAAATGTCTTGGAACAGTTGACTGACTCCCCCACAAGAGGTGAAAATATCTTGCACTTGATATTAACCAACATGAGTAACCACTGCAGCATCCATACAGTGTCATTATCCCTGGATCTGACCACAAAGCAGTCACTTTCAAAATCACCATCAACCCCTACACCCTCCCCCAAAGCTAGGGTCAAACAAAAAAACTTCTCCAAAGCTGATTACATCCTCCTGAAGGAAGGTATAAACAGCTTCACAGCTCCCACCCCCTCCACAGAAACTGGGGCACATGTCCAAACTTACACCAAAGTACTATATGAGCATTTATATAGCTGCATGGAATCAGGAATCCCAGGCAGGACGAAATCCTCCTCCTCAAGGAAGAGTAAACCTGTCTGGTGGACATCTACAATAAATAAACTCTACAATAAAAGGAAGAATTCCTCTCCAGGACCAAGAAATAACAGGGGTATAATTGGAAGCAATCTCCTTAGCCTGAACATGCAAATAAGAGCACTAGTGAAATCCTCCAGTGCAAACTTCGAGTCCAAACTGGCCACATCTACAAAAGACAATCACAAGGCTTTCTTCACATATGTTTGCAATCTCAAGAGAAGCACTCAGATCTGGTCAGAACTTGTGGTCAAGGACACCACATACACAAACCCTGTAGATATAGCCAACCTGCTGGCAAACAGGTTCGGTGAAAACTTCACTCCTCTGCCTCCCCATCAGTAAAATAGAACATCACCAGTACCTGTGCCTCTCCCCTTATCTCTAGGAAGCAAGTCATCACTGCCCTCTGAAAGGCAAAAAATACAGCCTCCGTGGGACCCGATAACATCCCAGGCTGCATCCTACATGAACTCAAGCAGGAACTTGCAGCACCATTAGGCACCCTATTCAACCAAAGCCTGAGTACCAACTTGATCCCAGCTAAGTGGAAGACAGCTACTGTCACCCCTTTGCACAAAGGTGGAGTGTCCACCAATCCAGGAAATTATAGACGCATCAGCCTAACTAGCCTGATCTGCAAAGCCATGAAGTAGATTATCATGGACCTCATTAACAACGACATTTGCAACCTCCAGACACTTAATCTGACACAGTTTGGTTTTGTCAAGGGGAGGTTATGCCTGTTAAATATGGTTGACTTCTTTGAGGCAGTCACAAAGCCCATGGACAAGGGGAAGATGGTGCACACCACCTACCTTGACCTGGCCAAGGCCTTTGATACTATTCCCCACTCAGGTGTAATAGATAAACTCTCTCAACTAGGCATCAATCCATATGTTACCAGATGGGTAGCAAACTGGCTTACTGATAAAACCCACCTAGTCAAAATAGGGGAAGCCACCTCAAGTAGTATACTCATAACAAGTGGTGTACCCCAGGGATCAGTCTTGGGGTCGCTACTGTTTGGGATGTACTTCTCAGAGGTGCAGGCCAAATCTAGTGGGCTATGGCTGACCAAGTTTGCAGATGACTGCAAGCCGGGAGCTGTCATCAATTCCCCTAGTGATATTAACATCCTCCAAGATGGGTTCACCCAAACAAATGACTGGTGCCAGAAACATGCCCTCAAACTAAATGCCAAAAATGCATCATCATCCCTTTTGGGGAGAATGACATCCCCACAAATGATCACATTGGTAATAAGGCACTAAGCACATAATCAATCATGAGGGACTTGGGAACCCAGGTTGATAGCAAACTGACTTTTGACCACCATATTGCCTCCATTGTACAGAAAGCTTTCTACATGGCCCACCTCAGGGTATCTCTTTCAGGGACGAGGTGGTCATAACATCCCTGTATTCTTCCCTTATAAGACTGATCATTGAATACAATGCCCCTTTCGGCATGTACCTTGCAAAGCACATGTAGCAGCTGGAGAGACCACAGAGATTCCTCACCCAGAGAATCCAGGGTCTCAAACATCTACCCTACACAAATAGGCTAAAAGCCCTGTCCCTCTACTCAGTCTCCTACAGACTCCTCAGAGGTGACCACTGTCTGGCATACAAAGCAATCTCATACCCTGCCCTGATGGGACTGCTGCATATCTGCAATTCAAGCTCCACTCGATTAACCTGCACGTGAGACCTCAACCTGGTCTGTGACATCAATAGGACTTGTTGGCAGGATAGATTTGTGTCCCAGAGACTCCACCTTTTGTGGAATAGATTCCCTCTCCACGGAAAACAGAGTACCTCATTAAACCTTTTTAAGCACAACCTGGATAACTGGATGGGGAACAGAAAATACACCGCTGGGATTCCACCTATGTCCCTGCTGGACAGTGACATAGGGTGCTGACTTGATGGAACATGGGCTAAATTCTTGGCTAGGCTTGTAAGGGCCTCAGGGCCAACAGCTTAGTAACTTCCTATGATCCTAAATACAGAAATTGCAACAATGTATTCCTTTTTACCTTTGCCCTTTTACAGATGCCTTCTTTGCAGGTATTCTGCAGGTGTTCTGTCTGCTTCATGGGTGGCCCACTAGTCCACTTTGTACACTGCCTCCACACTTCATACAAATAAGAATAAGCACAGCCAAACCTGACATTCATTTTTCTCTGTTTCCCATGTTTGCGCTAAGAGGAGCATTGTGCAAACACTGGCCCAAAACATAAAAGAAAGAAAAGAAAAAAAGAAAGAAAAAAAAGGGACACGTAGGTGAAATGAGTGAAAGCAATATATGACATACACACTAGAAAATGTTGGTACACATGAGATATTTCTACATAGGTCTGGATTTGAACTCTCACCCCATTGAACCTTCAAGCACAGGAAGGGTGCCTTATCCCTCTTACCCACACAAACATCTTTGTAGCAAGAAACTGAAATCATTCTACATACAACCACCTGAAACATCATCTACAGTAATATGAAACCATACAACTGTTATTTGTATATTTATTAGTTTTGGATGCAGTGCACTAAGTGATCACACAACCAGTTAAGACTATTGCTTATAAATATATAGCTCTGTCGCATCTCTCTGTGTTTGTTGGTCATTCTTCTCTTTTCTTACCAGTAATTTGAGACATGCAGTCTGTAAGCCATTCTATATCACTGTCCTTAAAATGTGTGCCGATATTAAATGGCAATGATATAATATGCAATTGCCAACAAATGGCGGGGAGGCTGGATGTTAATGAACAGAACCTGTGAATTGTGTGCTGTTTACTTACATTTCCAATCTTATATCTAAGACTTTTGTAAGTCTAACTTGATACACTCACTGGAAGTAGGGCAGCCTGCAGTGATGTTGTGTTTTCCTTCTCCCAACTAGTAATTGTTTACAGTTGCAATCCATTAAAACAAACACAGATGGAGTGCCTGCACTATTTTTACATCTGATACACTAAGGCATGTATTTGTGATTCAGCAATTCTAACAAGTTCACACCAGATTTGCATCTTCACCATGCAGACAGCCCTGAATCTACACCATAGAAAGGAAACTGTCCAGCTAAGGAAACTGAAGGTGAGTAGTTTTGTTTATCTGGAGAACATAGAAAATTGGTCATTACTTTGGAATACATCTGCACAGAGGATTACTGAACTTGACAAAGTATGACTGCATTATGTCAGCTACATACTGCATATGCTAAAATACAATTAGGAAAAATCTGTATAATAGTTTAATATTTTGATTAGCAAAGTATTTCACAACTTTATTTGTATGCATTAGTTAGAAGTGTACTAATGACATGGGCTTGCTTGTTAGGGCAATACCTTAAAATGGGATGTTCTGTGTTAAATCTGTAGACTTGTTTCAGGGACAGTTAATTTGATAGCAGTTTTAGCATTTCAAAGATGGCTTGTTAGCAAAATGTGTCATGTCTCTGTTCTTGGGGGGAGGGAGCAAAGCTGCATTTCTGTTATGGCACAAAGAAGGACATGTTGCTATTGTTACTCTCCTTTTTTGCATTCAGCCTGTTCTTCATATTTCAAATCTCTAGACTGTTTTCTGTTTCTTCAGTGGGTAATACTGAAATGCTACGTTTTATGTTTTATCTGGGAATGGTTATTTTATAGTGATATGATACTTATGTGAATTATCCTTCTGTTGTATTTTAGGACACCTAGGGCTATGCCACACAGGCATCTCAATCCTTAAAAAACACTCCTCAAATGAACATGAAAATCAGGTCATTGTTGACATTTTTAGGCAACATGGTGCCTTCCTGCTTAAAAGAGGATGTGTAGATATGTCACACAGAATGCAGATTTGGCAGCAGATTGTTGCAGATGTTAAGGCAGTGGGTGGCCACAGCAGGCCATATAACCAGGTGTGCCATAGGGCCAATGATATGATCTCATCTGCAGGGAGGACAGCAGCTGCAGTGGGCTGTAATCAGATGGGTACCAGGGGGGCCTGCTACAGAGCCACCACTCACACCAAATAAAGAGTTCCTGTCCAATGGCAGGGATGCAGATAGCTCCTGGGAAAGCGCAGAACATCATGTCCTTGACATTGGTCCTACTGTTTCAAGGACAGCAAGCATGTCCAAGGAAGAGCTTCCAGGTAGGCGTTTGTATCTCAATTGTTAAATACTATTGTATAGTTAAACAATTTAAATCAATACATTACTTCTGTTTCACAAGAAAATTTTTTGGGGGGGTTGAATATTGCTGCAATGAACAACACATTCTGACTGATTAGCTTAGGTTGGAGTTGTCATCCACATTCTTGATGAAAGTACAGTTAATGGACATATAAATGGGAAAAGATAACATACTCCTTATGTTACTGTTAATTGTGATGATGTTGTCCTTACCTTTTCCTTAACTTCTTTCTGGACCATCTGGCATGCAGAGGATAGCATCATCTGCACATGGTAAGCCAAACATTTTTATGTCAGTACTGATGAGCAATTCAAAAAAATATTTTAGTGTGTGATGTTGATGTCAGGACTGTTGTGTACATTGCTGTGATGTCCAATAGTTGCAGAACTCTTATTGTGTTAGCATCTATTGGAGTATAGTAGCTTAGGTATTAATTTTTCCTGTGTTTGTTGCTTATTATCTCAGGTGTTCCTGGCAGTGGAAGTATGAGACTTCTGCCACCTGATGTCAGATTATCAGCAGACTCTGATGACAATGATGATGGTGGCCAAACAGAAGCACAGTCTGGGGATGCAGAGCTTGAATCTGACACTGAGATTGACATATAGCCATCCCCTGAAATTTCATCAGACACAACCAATAGGCTGATGCCTACCCATTCCACTGAGCCCACAGATATTGGACAGGTGGAGGGCGAGGCAACTGATCAGTAAAGTGTGGTTACTGTGGCTTCAGTGGCATTTCATTCTGGCCATAGCCAAAGTGTGTGTGAGTTGCCATGCAGGACGATTGTTATGGGTGCATGGAGGAGCCCTGCTGTCCATCCTCCACCTGATCCAGGTATCTCGTTCTGTGCCAGTCAACATATGTTTAGGTGCATCATGGAAGCACAGGCATGTTCCCATAGGTGCTCCAGTGAAATGCTTTGGGTTGTAGATGTGGCACAGGCTGACATGAGTGACTGCCTCCACCATGTTACCGATTCAATAGCTCAGATGAATGATACAGTGGGATGAGCAGTCGATAGAGAGGGGGTGGCATCTTCTTGGACATAGGTCAGCCACATCATATGCTGTTAGCCAACATGGCCATGCCTGATAACTCTATATCATGGCAGTACTTCCACTGCTCCATTAGTGGGAGAGCTGTCCATACCCAGACATGTCAGACCATGAGGTCATGGTCCTGGGCATACTCATGAGGGGAGCTCTTCCAGCACACATCAGTCACATTCAGGTAGCAGTAGTGCATCTGATCATGGGCGTGGACATGCCAGTGCAACTCCTGGCAGAGCCAGCTCTCATGGTCAGGGACGACAACGATGAACTGCAACCTCTACCATGCACAGCTCACACCTGTCTGACATACCAAGACAAAGAGCTAGCACAGAGCTTGGCTGTGTTCATGCAGATACTTGTACACAATTTCACCTGGAGGACCCCTACAGACACACACACAACAGCTGCATGGTTCAGCCGTGCAGCTTAAATCTCATTTTGTCTCACTGGCCATTTATTGGTTTATCTAAATGTCTACCTGCTTCTCTTCCTTACTCACAAACACTCACTGACCTCGTGTGTCAGCCTAGGCTTCCTGCCCCCAACACCCTGGGTAAGTGATAACTGTGCCATATCCCTGTTTTGAATCTTTTGGATTAAGGGATACATCAGATTTGTGTCTGATGCTCAGACTGCATATCTGACTTAGTGCTTAGTATATCTGCATTTGTGACTTTGAACTGGTAATTGTATCTTTGACTTATATTAGTCTTTGAAGGTTAGGAATTTGATAGCATCAAAAATATTCCAGCTTTATTGTGAATGATCTTGTGAGGGTTGTGAAGCCTGAAACTGCAATGTGCATCATTACTTTCTAATTTCTCTCTTCAATGATTTTGTAGTACAAATGTATGGTGCTAAACTGAGGACATGCAGTAACCATCACTACTTTTGAGGGTATGACTGTGTGAATCTTTGACGCCTGAGACCTGCTACTTAGTAATGGACACAGATAAGTCAAATAAGTCTTTGATGTCACATGTTATGCTCATTTCTGTACAAATATCCCACCTTTTACTTGCTGACACTACCAAGTAAAAAAATGCAAGGTTATGTCAGTCATTCATATTATTACACAATAAAATTCCAGCTTCAGCACTTACCTTGTAAATCTAGCATTTGCAACAGTTTTAGTTCAGGGTTGACAATGTTTGATGCAAGCAGTACACAGCCAATACATGGGGAGGTAAAGTCTGAGAGAGTTGCCCGGCATCAATATTACTATATGTATGTGCATAGGAGGATGGTTTTAGGCCCTTAGGTGGTGAGTGCATTATGCATGGTCTTTTAGACAATGCCAGGGTATATTGAACATGCTTACATTTGCCTATACCTACAGCAGCTGCTGGTGCCCCCTAGGACTCCTCACCTGCGTCTGGATGTGTGCTCCTTCCCCTTGTTGATCTTGTTGAAGCTGTTTTCTCAGGATGATGATGTGTAACATGGCACATACTGTAAATATTTCAGTACATTTCTGGGGATTGTACCACAGGGCTTCCAGATGTATCTAGGCACCAGAACCCAGACTTCCGCAGCCCAAATACTCACTCTATGATATTTCTGGTTTGAGCATGTGCCTCATTATGGCTTTTTTCAGCGTGTGTGTGTACATTTCTGATGGTTGTCATCAGCCACAGTCCTAGTGCATAATCTTCCTCCCCCAGTTAATGACCCTGTGGAATATCCCCTGCTAGTGAACATCTGCTACAGTTGGAAGGTGTGCCAGATATGCGAGTCATGGTAACCACCAGGGTTGCTAGCACACATGTTCAAGATTATTCCCTTGGCATTACACTCAACATGGCAGTTAATGGAGTGAAACACTTTTCTATGGATTCCGGCGTGTAGCTCGCGAGACATTTGCCTGCGAGCTACATCGCCGAAACCAAACGGCTGCATCAGCACTTTGCCGTAGTGCAAAGTGCCTGAAAAGCATAGCCGCTGCAACTATAATCTATGGACGGGCAGCTGCAGCGTGCGGGCTGTAGCATTCCTTCTTCTCGTGCAAGGAATGCATTTATTTAATTATTTATTTATTGTGATGTGACAACACAATAAATAAATAATTAAATAAATGCATTCCTTGCACGAGAAGAAGGAATGCGTTACACAGCCCGTAGGGATGATAGCCCTTCAAAGCAATTACCCAGAGACCCCCTGTGAGCTTATTAATCTTCTGCTCACTACAGGGAAATCAAATGTTCAACTTACAGGCTACTATCTATAACCCTCCTTGGCTCTACATGATCATGATACATTCCTGGCATTTTTAGAGGATATCCCTATAAGCAAGGGATCTTTAATCCTTTATTACTTCAACTATCCTACTGATTGCAACACCTGCACTTCCAACTAGAGTTTGTTTGTTGAGCTGGTAAACACAAATGTCATGGATATGATTGTACTCAAACCCACCAGGGGCATAAATATTCTGGACTGGTACTCAAAAACTTAGATTCTGTTTGTTCCCCCCATGGTTGGACCTTCATTAGTAAAGTGTGACCATAACTTGGGTACCTTTACCCTCAGAACTTCCATTTGCTCTATAACCAATGCCATCTTCACTACAGACTTAAGAATGGCAAACCTCCTACTATTGTATGACGAAATATCATAATTTACCCATGTCAGCTATATGGTTGACCCCTGTTATGTAGCTAGCTACTCTAAAGATCTTTATGCCCATTTAGATAAATCCATTAACCTGGTAGTCCTTTTCAAATCCAAATATGGTGGTAAATTTAAAATTATACACCAAATATTCATTAGTATTCAAAACATGCATGCTGATTGAAAACCCATCACCATGCTAATTGTATTTCAAGCATATCCCAATAGAAAGTCATCCAGACACTGAAGTCTTCTTGAATAGCTGGGCTTTCTTTTCTTATATGCTACATTTTTAAGCTCTAACCAAGTGATTAAACCACTCCAGCTATGGATAAATCCTGTAATACCCACACCAAGTCATGGAATATTACTAAAATAAACCACCCTGGTGGTCTACTGATATTAACAAAATGCATAAAAGGAAAATAACTCCTTAAACTGCCTTTCAGGGCCAGAACTCCACAGCACCTCTCTAAAAAAATGAAAGCCACTATAAAAAAAAAACAAAGCATCATGCAAACTAAGACTAGCAAGTGAAGCAAAAGATAAGCCTTTCTTCAGTTACATCAGGAAATTAAGAAATAATCTCTGTGGTGCTCTGAACTTTAAAATAACAGAGCCACCCATTCAAACTCAAAAGACATTGCAAACATACCGGCTATCAACTTTGCAGTATATTCCGCCATGAAACTGCCCCTCTCAAAATATTCCAAGTCACTCCTCCAATATTATCACTAAGGAACACATTCTTAAAGTATCCTCAAAGACAAAAAACACTTCCTTCATAGAACCAGACAATATACCAGTGTGTCTAATAAACATGGTTAAAAATGCACTAGCTGATCCCCTCCTTAAACTGTTTAACCTAAGCCTTGCTACAGGTTGTGTCCCTGAGTTTTGGTACACTGCTGTGGTAATGCTCATCACAAGGGTGGACCCATCACAGACACCATGAACTGTAGACTCATAATCCTTGTGAGTCTTATCTGTGAAGCCATGCAGAGCATTATCACCAACCTCATAAATCAAGATATCAATGTTCTGCCTAAGCCTGACACACTGCAATTTGGCTTTGTAAAGGGGAGGTCCTGCCTGCTGAATCTTAGCTTCTTTGAGATCATCTCTCAGGTGACTGACAGTGGCTTTACCATTCATTCTGCCTACCTTGACCTGATCAAGGTATCTGATACAATACCACATAACAGAAATGTTTAAAGTAGATACCCTTAAACATAAATCTCTATACCATAAGATGGCTAGCCAGCTGGTTTAAGGATAAAATGTATATCATCCTAGTGGGTAATGCTTCCTCGGATAGAAAGTAACCAGTGCTGTCCCCCAAAGCTTGTACTGGCACCCCTCTTGTTTAGCATCTGATTTGCTGGACCTTCAAACTGATAATAGTGATCTCTGGTTAACAAAGTTTGCTCATGACAGCAAACAGGATCTGGTTGCTTGATTCACTTTGGATATATATATATACCCTCCTAAAATAACTACCTATAGTGTCAGTTTTTGTTACATGAAAAAAGGGCTCAAGCTAAATCCCAAGAAACGTAGCATCATCTCCTTCAGAAAGCAGAAAAAAATCTGCATCCGTCTGCACTGAAAACCTCTCATTATCATACAAATTAGCATTCTGGGCATTAAGGCTGATAGCTCTCACTCCTTTGTCCATCATGTGTTGACTGTAGTTAGAAAATCCTCATTCATTCTGAAACTAATTGTAAAATCAAGAAAGTCATTGTTGCATTATATTCTTCTGTCTGTCCTAGTATTGAAAATACCCCCCCCCCCCCTGCCCTCGACATTCATATGGTCAAATGCATTTACAAAAAAGTAAATAAAAACAATCCAGACATTCCTAACAAAAAAGGATCTTTAATCTAACAAAATATTAGCTGCAATAGGGACTGGAGTCCCTGTCCTTGTATTCAGAGTCATACAAGCTCCTGAAAGGAGACCTGTGCCTAGAGACCCATTTGTACCCCAGTTCTTTTTCCTCAACAAATCAAAGTGTGCAGCCAATACCAGAATCTGAGATTTTTTTCAGATTTGGGGAACAAGACTCAGTCCAATTAGATGGGGAATTAAATTTAATTAGAAAGAAAAAAATGGCTTGAATTAAAAAAATCTAGTTCTGTATTTGCCATGTGCACATATTTTATGTAAAATATTGAGACAGAAAAAATGAGTACAAATAAAGACTTAAAAAGTAAAAATTCATGAGCATTCAGAAGCTATGTAGCTGAAACACCATAATGTCCTTCAGTGATCATTTGCATATATCCCATGGGCCTCCACAACAGAGTTTTAAGATATTGCACAGGGAAAATTCTAGTTTATCTGGGTCTTTCTTGTAGTTTTTGCTGAATGGTTTATCTGTCTAAATGTTTTACCCTTTAGTTATGATGTTATCTGGGATATTTTGGAGTCACCCTAATGTCAATGGATATTGTGCTTGACTTTAAGGTCTGTGTTTCTAAAGTATAGCTAAAACAATCCACTTATGTTGTATGACACAAGGGGTTTCAGGAGTATATGACTATACTTTAAAATGTCATGGCCATTCAGAAGTAATGCAACTGAAGCACTGTTATGTCCTTAAGGTCATTTGCATATATTCTATGATCTGTCACTACATAAAATTTAAGGTATTGCACAGCAAATATTTCAGTTTGGGTGTGTCTTTCTTGGAGTTTTTTTTACTGAATGGTTTGTCTGTGTGAGCTTTTTACCCTTTATTTTACATATGATGGAATGCATCTATGTGCATGGAACCAATTTCACCATCTCTGGTAATGAGTAAGGCAACAACTAAACTCCATAAAGAAAATTAGCACTCAGAACTTGCAAGCATCTTTTTTTATGCTCTACAAGTAAGCTACATGAATAAATAGGTTTGGATAATGCTTTCCGATACTGACTATATTTAACACCATTTTAACACCTTGAATCAGAGCCACTATATGCCTTTATCTCTTAAAGCACATCTAGCAACAAAGACTGAGACTTATAAAGACTTCCTATGAAAAGACAAAACTTCTACCTCAAGGATTAGTGTATATCCCTCTCTAACTGTGTGTGTGTGTGTGTGTGTGTGTGTGTGTGTGTGTGTGTGTGTGTGTGTGTGTGTGTGTGTGTGTGTGTGTGTGTGTGTGTGTGTGTGTGTGTGTGTGTGTGTGTGTGTGTGTGTGTGTGTGTGTGTGTGTGTGTGTGTGTGTGTGTGTGTGTATGTGTGTAACTATCTGTATAATGTATACATATGTATTCAGGTATATATATTGATAGATGTTTTTACCTTGTACTGTAGATTGCATTTGCACAGTGGAATCTACTGCAACACAGTAATGGCTACTAGCACTGGCCACTCACCACAGCAGTAAGATGTGTGAACCTTAGCAAAACACAGTACATCAGTTAAAGTACAGCCCTTGTAATCCTTGCCCCCCTAGAGTCTTCTACAAAGAGCCCCTTCGTGAACAAAGCTGTGGAAAAAAACATTTGCATGTGGCCAGCACCATGCAAGAGCAAAGCATAAAGAATGCCAGCAATGAGATTTGACAAGGGGCATTCTCTCAAGCCTGCTCACTGTATCTTGTAGATAATCCAAAGGTACCCTATAATCATTATAATGTACCATGAGGTGTTACATCCTTGCAGTACTTTATATTTAGGTTAAGTGGTACTGCTGCCTTATTCCACATGGCAGGGCTGGAGATTCCCTCATACGTGTAACTCTAGTCAACAAAGATTCCGCTAAAACAGTGAGTTAAATTATTCTCTTAAGTGATTTAACTTGTTCAACTGTGGGTGACCCAATGCCCTAAGGGCACTACGGTGTGTAACAGAACAGCAATGTGATCATGCACACCATTAATAATCTTGGCATAACACCTTAGGGAGGGGAAGATTTTGGGTAAATTGCCCTTATACCCCTGTCACAGTGGCATTACCACAAATAGACATTTTATCTGGTTCCTCCTATAACAGAGTGTACTGCCCATGTCAGATAGATGGCACTTCTTATACTCCAAATAACACAACTGAGTATGACTGACCCCTGCACCATGACTCTCACCATCTTTCTGAATCATGCAGAATGCTCATCACTAATAATGATGATGTTCTTTGCATAACCCATTTGCTAGTGAGACTCTATAGTAGAAGGTACAGAAAGGAATCATTGGCACTGAATTGCCAGACAGTCTGTGGATCAAAAGTGACCCAATCGGGTCTTATGTGAGGTACAGTCCTTGTAGTTGGTATAAGGATGTCCTAAATCTCATCCTCAATGTTCAGCATTTTACATTCATTAGGTTAAGATTCTACAGTTAGATTCTTATCATTAAACATAATTTAATGCTAGCCACTGACACAAGTGTTGCTGGCTTGTGAATCAGTTAGGTTCCATTAGTATACTAGAAACAATGTGACATAGAAAAGTAACCGTGTTAAGCTCACATAATGGTACTATTCTAAATCAATTCTTATTTGTCATAAAGGGACAGTCAAAAACAACATTTATTTGTCCATGAGCCCATGCAGCAAATGTTATACTATATGCATATAATCCATATTAGAAATTCAGAGGAATACCTATCAGATGGACAAAAATACAAACATACAAATTAACTCATGCCCTCCAATGGAGCTCTCGAAGTTTGCATTGTAACTGCCAATGGGCACAGCCTACATGCTTTGATTGAATAAAATTATGTCTTCACATTTCAAACATATGTGCGCATCACTGGAACCATAGCGGTTACTAGAAAGTGTAAATTTCAAACATTTCAGCACAAACTGTTTATATAGTGGTAATATTCTTTAGGTTCTAAGTCTTAAACATAAGATTATAAGTCACTGAAAAGGCAGTACCTATAAGTTTGTTGTATTTTGTAAACAGCTTCCAGTATCTCAGCAACCACTCAAGCACTATAATCAGAATTTTGCTCATCCAGCTTGGTGCTTTCGTATGGGGCAAAGCAGTTCTGTCTGTGTAACTTGCTTGTTGAGATACTTAAAAACAAACTGAAACTTATGACAATATAAATAAATATTATGCAAACAACAATTAATATCTCTCTACCTGCACTAGACACAGATCAAATATCAACAAAGTGTGTTTACCATTGTGTAAGCTTTAAGATGAAATCTTTTAATACTTTGTAGGCAGAATGGTTTTGGAAAAAGGTTCTCCGGTTCGATCCTCAGCTGGGGTGCCTTCTGTGCGGAGTCTGCATGTCCTCCCTGTGGTCACGTGGGTTTCCTCCGGGTGCTCCGGTTTCCTCCCACATCCCAAAGACATGCTGCATGTGGACTGGACACTCTAAATTGGCCCTAGGTGTGCATGTGTGTGTGCCTTCTGTGGAAGGTTGGGCGCCAGGCTGGCAACTCGACACCGTAAAACTCCACTGTCAATCATGAGCGGACAAGGTGATCAGCTGTGGCGACCCCTAACCGGGAAAAGCCGAAAGAAGAAGAAGAAGGTAGAATGGTTTTGGAATTATTAATGAGGCATCAGTAGGACATAACTGCACAAGCACCTGGAGGCATTACTCAGCTGTATTGAGTTAAAGCTGTATATTCTAACTGAAAAAAAAAATTCCGGTAAAGTAGTCTAAAAGATGACAATACTAAGCGCAATGTAGCAAAAAAAAAAATGACAGCGCATTTATTTATACATTTTTTCCATGTCTAGATAAAAGAATATTTCCTCTACAAAAGGGAACCATATGGAAAGTATTACCAAGCTGTTTTCCCTGATGTAAGATGTTACTGGGTACTGAATATCTTGTGTACACAGGCTCGGCATGCATTTCCTATTGAACCTGTGGTGCTCTGAATTGAAAGTATAATATCTGTCTTTTTGAAATTATCACTGTACTCCTGAAACCCCTTGTGTCATTTCAGTTCCTAAAGTATAATTACATTGTGGCTTGATACAGATGAATTTCTGATGTAATAATGGTGTGCAATACATTTTATTTGTTAAAATGCGTTATTTTAGATTTTGGATCTCTGTTGAGAAACATTGATTTGGTTCTGCAAAGATATGCACTTTGTAAATTTTACAACTAGAACTCCAGCATTCAGTCATTAACACTTTGTGCTGCTTTCCGAGTGACACTTGTATATCTTTTGTATGCAATTTGTTATGGAATGTAACAAATTTTGCAGAAAATACACAATGCAAATAACTGTGTTCTGCTGCACAGGGAATACTGTTTTTGAAAACAGTTCTCCTGACTATTCAGTAAGTTGCTAAATTAGCTAACAAACCCAGACCATCCTGATCTTAGATATCTACCATTTATGGAATAATACAATACATACAGTATTAATGATTTTAAATATCAGTGAACCCAATAGACATGGGGAGAGAGGGGCAAACTACAGCATGCCATCTTATTTTGATAATATTCTATTATGTTAAGTCACACTAGAGAGTTGTGGTAGTTTTTCCCTTGTAATTTTGGGGTTACTTTTAATTGAGCAAAGGGCTATTCATCTTTTACCTCTTACTTCTCATGTGACATTTAATTTTTAAATCTAACATTAAGAAGCCCTAATTATTTTGTCTTCAAATCTCTTTAGGCTACAGCAGATACAAAATGATAGCACGTTTAATAATTTGGCATCATCAGACACACTATAAAACGTCCTACTAGAGACTCCAATATCCTTAACCTGGCTCTTACCAACCTAGTCTCCACCTGTACCTCTCCATGCATCTCCTCATCCCTAGTCAAATCTGACCAAAAATATGTTACCTCCTCATTCAGGTTTAATTGTTTCATTTGGTAGAATGGTGGTACAATCTTTATGGATTTCTCAGTTTGCAGAAGACCTACCCAAAGTTCTCAACAGTCCCCCACAAATGGACCCAACTCACAGGGCTACCACATTCACCTCCAGTTTATACCAGTTGTGACACCCATGCACTGGCCCAGTAATCAAGGAGCCTCAATCCTCACCACTAGCACCAGTGAGGGACGTGCACATTGGGAAGGATAACAAGTACACACACACTAAAGTACAATTTCCCTTAAGAGCACACAGAGATCACAGTCAGTATTGGCATGGTTTCTCCCTTTCTCTGCAGATTCCCAATAAGACTCCCCACTGGCACAGCTATATGGTACAGATCTCAGTCTAGTGGTCAAGCCAAAACCTCTAGCACCCTCTCTGTCCAGCCAGCGTTTCGTGTCCCTGACCAAGTAGCTGACACACACACACACACACACACACACTTACTTTGAGATATGAATTTTATACAACACACAGACACTCCTGGGGAAGCCTGGCACAGGTTCTCCAGCTATGCCCCCCGACCACCAGACTATAAAGTAGAAATCACTGCCACCAACCACTAATATCAGCCAATATAAGGCCCTTCCCAAAGAGTGACCAATTTCACTGTGCAATATTACTATTATTCAAATAGTAAGTGTGACCCAGGGCTAAGGCTGTTGGAGTTGCTTGGACAGTATCACTGAATACATGCAATGAACTCTAAAAGCTTAAATTATCTCTACACAAAATAGCTACAGTTGAAAGGTTTAAAAATATTTAATAATAAATACAAACACAAGACAATACTTATTACTTAAAGACAATGACATTACAGAGTTCAGAGATCACAGGAAAATGCTTTAAAATAATACTGCAGAATAGTCTGACATAAATACAGAAAACAGCCAGACTAATTTGGCTAATTCCATCTATCTCTAAGAGAAATACTAAAATCTAAGATCCTACTTACATAGCAAAGGTAGAGTGCTGGTGAGTTGATGTGTTCAGGTTCAGACAAAATCCAAAATTCTCTGTCTTTCTCTCTGAGAAAGTCTTAAACTGATAAACACACAGTACTGCTGAGTCATTTCACATTTCATCATTTTTATCACTTCTTTAGTTCCAGGGTAACAGAAACTCAAAATGTACATTTCTTAGTAAGCTGCACCTGGCCAGGATGCCACAGCAATAAAAGACATTATATACATGTAAAACCTTAGTAATTACCTCTTAAATCAAGACAATAGAAATAATTTCCTGGCTCAGACATCCTGTCTCCAAGCTTGAGATCAGTCATACAATGTTTGACTTATCAGCTTTCTTCCAGCAGGGTGCACTGTGGTTACATTTATGAAGTTCAGACATACAACAGTTTTCTTACATTTGTAAACAGCCTGTGAATTACACTATTATTTACAAATGACATAGAATTATTTACAAAATTCTGTCTAGCTAGACTGGCAGCCTTCACACCGGTATATAAACAGTTGTATAGAAAAGTCTGCATTTGTCCACCCCAAACATAATTTTAAAATTGGGAATAAATCTTTCTGCTAGAACACCCATATTAATAAACTGCATAACAAAAGGAAACTATTGAAAAGCTGTTAAAAAAAGAAAAAAAAAGTATCCCCATCCCACTGCCTCAAGACCAAATTGAAACATGCCGGCAAGGAATTTAAGAGCACTATAAGCAAATGAAAAGCAGAGTACAAACTTAAGGTTGCTAGAGATACCAAGGAAAGTTACAACTCTTTCTTCATTTATAGCAGGAACTTAAAGAATAATGCTCAACAATCCACTGAGGTCACCTAAAACAATAGCACACATTCCAGTCCCAAGGATATATCCAGCATTTTAACAGACACATTTAATGCCAACTTTACCTCACCTACTGAAATTGCTATGCCCTGTATTCATGAAAATTGAGTTTCACCTGTAATAACCTTGGAACAAGTCTTAGAATCATTGAGAAAGGCTAAAAATAGTACATCTATTGAACCAGATAACATACCAGGCTGCATTCTGATCAATGCCAAGTATACACTGCCTGAAACTCTAGCAAAACTGTTCAGACTCAGCCTATCCACAGGGGATTGCCCCCAGTACTTGGAGATCAGCTAATGTGACTTCTCTACACATGGATAGCCCCTCTGCAGACCTAGGTAATTATAAGCCTATCAAGTTCATCTGTCATATATGCAAAGTCATTGAATTTGTATATTAGCAGAACTCATTTATGCAGACATAGGCAGCTTAACTGAACTAGGCCCTACTCAGTTTGGTTTTGTGAAACTCGGGTCCTAGCTCCTAAACCTAGTAAATCTATCTGAAAAAGATAAAGAAGCTGTGAAATTTGATCTTGCCAAGGCTTTTCATACTGTCCCCCATGCTATTATTATTGAAAAGTTAGACAAACAATGTAAATCCCAACATTGTCCACTGGATTTCAAACTGTCTATCCAATAGATCTCAAGTAGTGAAAGTTGCTGGTACCCTCTATGAATGAAATACTGTGATTAGTGGGGTAGTTCAGGGACCAGTGCTGGGTCCGGTTCTGTTTGGAATTTGTTTTGCTGACATTCAATCCAATATCTTTGAAGTGTGGTTGACAACTTTTGCTGATAACTGCAAGTTGGGCAATGTTAAAATATCATCCTCTGATACTAAACTGCTCCAAGAAGGGCTGGGGTGTGCACATATCTAGTGTACAGAAAATAGTTTCAAGCTAAATGCAAACAAAAGTGCAGCACAGCAGCATTCTGCAAAACAGGTATTCCCAATCATAATTTATAAGTGCTGCTCCACTTCAAACAGACGTGGACAACTCTCTCTATCAATTATCATGTTTTCACCATAGTAAGGAAATATTTCTATCTGACCCAGTTAATTTCTGAGGGAATAGCTTCAAGATCCAAAGAAGTCATCTTACCACTGTACTCTTCCCTTATCAGACTCATCACTGAACACATTGATTTATGCATATCAAAAGTACAAAAAGGAGCAAAGTGCCAAATACAAATGCTTGGTGCCAAAAAGCCATGACTTAAAATTCAACACTAAGAAATGCATTACAGTACCTTGGGAAATTGGACACCCCGGGGAACTACATCAACAATAAAACATCCCTAAAAGTTGATTCAGTAGTCAGAAATCTGGGAACACATGTAGATAGTAACCTAGCCTTCAATCAATATGTGTCCAGGGTAGTAAGAAAATCCTTCTATGTTTATTTTATTTTATTTATTTTACATTTATTGACCGGGCTAGTCTAGCTGGATATATGTCCATTTTCAGTAGAGGCCCGGGGAGAAAAGCTCCACACAATTCAAATAAAGTTCACATCTACAGAAATACATATTTAGAATGCATATACATTTTCTTGAACAGAGAAGGCTGCAAGTTTACAAGTACATAACGAAGGTTACACATGTTTGAATAGACTTAGTATAGTTAATAAGAAGTTACATTTAAGTGTTATTAAAGAGTACTAGTTAAGAAAAGAGAAGAAAGCAATAGTGTAGATGTAGGTAAGAAAGGAAGATAAGGAAAATGAAATGGAGAAGCAGTTAGGTAATAAATCTAGAAGTAATATGAGTTACTTTAATGAATCCTGTACTAGCTAGGACTGTGAGGGAGAGGAAGCATAGTAGTATTTAATATGAAATAGATTTAGAGAATAGAGGCATATTAGTTAGAAAGATGAAGTAGATTCAGAGATGAGAAGGTTGATTGATTCAGGTAATAATGGACAAGTTGGTCAGTCGGGTTTAGAACAGGGGCACATCCAGTGTGTTTTCAGGAAGAGCTTAAGTTTATTTTTAAACAGAGTAGTAGAGGGAAGTGTGGTAAGTTCAGAGGGAAGTAGGTTCCAGGTTTTTCCAATAGAAATAGAAAACAGAGAGTCTCCAGCTCTATTATTTGATTTGTTGATGTATACAAGAGATTTTTGTGATGACCTTAGGGACTTAAGGTTAACATAGGGGTGAATAAGATTAGATAGGATGGGTGTTTTGTTAGGTTGATAAAGTATTTTGTGGACGATGGCCAGTTGATTATATTTCAGATGCTGGTAAAATTCAAGCCACCCAAGATGCTTTAGATTAATACATTGATGAGTTCTATATGGATTACCTGTGGCAAATCTGGCTATGCTATTATAGGAGTTTTCTAGTTTCTTAAGGTTATTTTTTGACAGATTGGTAAATATGGGTGAGGCATAAAGAAGGGTGGAGATAAGATGTGTGTGGGCAATGGTTATTCTAGTTGCAGGAGTGAGGAAGGATTTAATCCTATAAAGAGAACTTATTTTTTATTGGTAGTTTTCAGAATGTTGTTGATATGGGCATCAAAGTTTAGGTTATTATCTATGGTGATACCTAGTAGTTTGATCTTGGGATATAAGTGTACTGTCATGGGATGATACAGAGAAGTCTATTGGTGGAGATTTACTGGTAGGTGTAAAAAGGAGAAGTTTAGTTTTTTAGGGTTTAATAAGAGACAGCGTTTTGTAAACCATAGTTCTACAGAGTTAAATGTGTCTTGAGATAGGGAGTGAAGTTCAGATAGAGGTGAGGCAGAGCATATAAGTGTAGAGTCATCTGCATATTGGATGCATGTAGCTTGGGGAATTACTTGGTGAAGGTCATTGATGAATATAGAGAACAGGAGAGGGCCCAGTATGGAGCCTTGAGAAACTCCAATAATAACAGGTTGCTGGGTAAAAAGAACGTTGTTCCAGAGTACAGCTTGATGTCTGTTATTTAAGTAGGAATGGAACCATTTTATAGCTAGTGTGTCAAGAGACAGAGATTTGAGAATGTTTATGAGTATAGTGTGATTTACCACGTCGAAAGCTTTGGACAGGTCTATGAAAAGTGCAGAGGAGAGCATGTTAAGGTTTTGGTTGTTATTGATAGTGTCAATAAAGGAAAGGAGGGCAGTAGTTGTGCTATGGGAAGGTCGGAACCCATGTTGGGTGTTGGAAAGCAGGTTATTATGGAGAAGGTGGTCTAGCAATTGCCTATGGATACATCTTTCCATGATCTTAGATAGAGGAGAAAGTAGGGCTATGGGTCGATAGTTAGAGACTTCAGTGGAGTCTCCTCCTTTGTGAAGGGGAATAATATGAGAGACTTTCCAGAGTTTGGGGATATATCCTTCAGTGATGGTTCTATTGATGAGGATGGAGATGGGGTAAGCAATAGATTTGGCTGCTATCTGCAGGTATTCTGAGGGTAGTTGGTCGGCAGAAGGAGTACATGGTTTCAGTTTTTGGATAAGGGTGAGAATAAATGCTGTGAGGACAGGTTGGAAGAGAAAAGGGGAGGTGGGTTAGAGTCAGAATTGGATGTTATGTCTTGAGGAGAGAGCTGACAGGCAAGAGCTTGAATTGCTTTGATAAAGAAGGTGTTAACGGTGTTTGCAGTTTGTTTAGGATTGTCTTTGTCAGTGTCTTGTGGGTTAGGTGTGATAGATTGACTTGGATGTAATAACTGATTAATACTTGACCAAAACTTTTGGGGTTTATTATGGTGGGTCTGCTGAAATTGTAAATAATAGTTTTTTTTATCAAACACTATGGCTTTTTTTGTTTCATTTCTCAGTTGTTTGTAGTTTTGGATGTCAGTATGGTTTTTAGTTACACGTGATTTATTCCAGTATTTATTTCTGAGATGGATTTTTTGTTTGGTTTCCCTAGTAAGCAATAGAGCAGATTTAGTTCTTATCCTGATAGAGTGGGTAGGAGCATGATGGTTGAGTATGTTTAGGAAATTAATATTAAAGTAATCAACAGCTTCATCAAGAGAAAGGTATTTTAATGGGGACCAATTACATGCTTTAAGTTCACTAAGGAATATATCTAAGTTGAGTTTTTTTCTTGGTTCTAATTGCCCTATATATGGGTTGAAAGGGTGGATTGGTTTTGAGTCTGATAATGTAGGTTAATGAGTGGTCGCTTATGTCGTCAGGGAGGGTTCCGGTTTCATACGTCTGAGGTTGATTATTAATAAGTATCCAATCTATGGTGCTTTCTTTCTTGCTATTTTTGTTTATTCTAGTAGGGGAGGTAATAGTTTGGGTGAACCCATAAAGATTAATATGGCTAGTGGGGCAGTTGTTATTGCAAGAATTCCAATCTATGTTAAAATCGCCTAGGATTATGGTTTCTTGGGGAAGGTTTAGAGATAACCAACAAAGTATGTTTTCAATGGTAGTGATGTTATTACCTGGAGGAACATAGATACAAATAATATAGATAGATTTATCTGGGTTTAGCTGAAATTTGGTAATAAGTATTTCAGCATTTGAGTTTTGGGAAGGTTTGTGGTTAAAGATGGTTATTTGAAGATCAGATTTGAATAGAACAGCTACTCCACCACCTTTCTTGGTTACACAGTCAAGGCGTAAGATGTTATAACCCAGTGGTAAAATTTCATTGTCTTTTGTTACTGGTTTTAACCAGGTTTCTGTTAGACATATAATATCAAATGAGTAGAGTTCCAAGAGAGCATGGAGTTGTGTTATTTTATTATTAATGCTCCATGTGTTAAGGTGAGCTATTAAGAGTGAGTTTGGAGGTTTTATAAGTGGGTGAATGGCAGAGGGGTTTGGGTTATTGAGTTGAATGGTATTTGAGGTGTTTGGGCCAGGATTTGGGTGAATGTCTCCGTCTTTTAGGGAGTGGAGTAGTGTTAGATATTGATTATTAGTAAGTTTACTGAGAAGAAATGGATATCTTCTGGAGTTTATTTTATTTATTTATTTTTTTATTTTACATTTGTTTACCGGGCTAGTCCAACTGGATATATGTCCATTTTCAGTGGAGGCCCGGGGAGAAAAGCTCCACTACAAACTACTAAACAATTTCAAGATATACATCAATATACAGAAATAGAGGGAAAAAAAAACATATGCAATACCTTTGAAACAGGTTGAATTAAATTTTGAGTAAAATGAAAAAACCTAGGATGGTAAAGAGAGAGAAAGGATAAGGAATATTTAATAATTAGTTAGAGTAAGTAGAAGAGAAGAAAAAGAATGGATGTTAAGGAGTCGTATAATGATGGAAAAAAGAGAGCTAACCTGGGTTATGACAAGAGCATAGCCAGTGGATATTTAGGAAGGATTTTAGTTTAGTTTGAAATTGGGAGAGTGATGTTAGGGATGTAAGTTCCTGTGGTAACTTATTCCATATTTTGCCAACTGAGTTGGAAAATGTGGAGTCACCTGCTGAGTTTTTGGATCGGGATGTTTGGACTAGTATTTTGTTGGTGGAGCGTAGATGCCTCTGATTGTTATAGGGTGTTATGAGGGAGGAGAGTATTGGGGTGTTTTCAGGGTGATGTAGGGCATTATGGGCAATAGTGAGTTGTTAGTATTGTATGAGGTGTGGTAGTTCCAGCCACCCAAGCTTTTTGAGATTTAAACAATGATGAGTTCTATATGGATAGGCAGTTGCAAATCTGGCAATATTATTATATGATGAAGTAAGTTTGCTAAGATTATGTTTAGAGAGATTTGTGTATATGGAGGAAGCATATAAAAGAGTTGAGATTAAGTGAGTTCTGGCTATGGTAGTTTTGGCTTCAGGAGTAAGAAAAGATTTGATTCTATAGAGAGAGCCTAGTTTTCTGTTGGTCGATTTTATTGTAAGATTAATATGATTGTCAAATTTTAATTGGTTATCAATAGTGATACCCAAGAGTTTTGTTGTTTGGTCAGGAGAGATAATGGTTCCATTATCAGATATTAGTGTAAAATGGATAGAGGTCGACAAGTGGGTGGGTGAAAAAAGCAAGAGTTTGGTTTTCTTGGGGTTAAGGAGAAGGCAATGATTAGAGAACTATTGTTCTATAGTTGAGAAGGTTTTTTGTGTGAGAGAGTGAAGTTCTGACTGTGTTGAGGCTGTACAAATGATGGTAGTATCATCTGCATATTGAATACAAGTTGTTTGTGGAGTAGCTAGATGAAGTTCATTAATGAAAATGGAAAACAAGAGTGGACCTAAAATAGAGCCCTGAGGGACTCCTATAGTGGTGGGGAGAAGATCAGAGAGTTGGTTGTCCCATAGAACTGCTTGTTTGCGGTTGTCTAGGTAAGATGTAAACCAGCATAGGGCAAGGTTATCTAGAGAAAGATTTTAAACGATGGAGAAGAAGCTGGTGATTTACCATGTCGAAGGCTTTGGACAGGTCTACGAAGAATGCTGAAGAAGGAGTATTATTGTTACGGTTTTTATTAATTGAGTCAATGAAGGATATTAAGGCTGTACTAGTACTATGGTATGGTCGAAACCCATGTTGGCAATTAGCCAGGAGTTTGTGGTCTAGTAGGTGATTTAGTAACTGTTTGTGGATACACTTCTCCATAATTTTTGCAAGTGGAGATAGTAGTGCTATTGGGCGGTAGTTAGAATACTCGGTAGAGTCACCGCCTTTAAAAAGAGGGATAATATAAGAGATTTTCCAGACTGATGGAATTGAACTTTCCTTTATTGTCCTATTAATAAGTATGGAGATGGGGTATGCTAAGGCTTTTGCAGCTAGTTGGAGGTATTCAGCTGGTAATTGGTCAGCAGAGGGGGTTGTAGGTTTTAGTTTATATAGTAAGGACAGTATTTGAGAGGTAGGTATGGGTTTAAGGTGAAATGGGGGGGAATAGAGCTAGGTGTAAATAGTTTGGAGGTGTCTGGGTTTTGTTGATTTGCTAGGTTTAGTATGGCTGAAGTGAACAAAGTGTTGAAGGCATTGGCTGTTTGTAAGGGGAGTCGGGGTCGGAGCCAGAAGGGTTTGGTGTGGCAACTTTACCAGGGGATAATAGTTTATTGATAGAGGACCAAAATTTATGTGGTTGGTGTGGTAAAGATTGCTGAAGCTGAGTATAAAAATTCTTTTTATCTTGTATGATGGCTTTCTTTGTCATATTTCTCTGTTGTCTAAAGGTGACATTATCATTTAAGCTTTTTGTAGTTCGCCATTTAGCCCAGGCCTTGTTCCTATTTAAGATAATAGGAATATCTAATTTGTACTGTCCTATGGTATATAGGTAATAGATAGTTGGGTATGGATGTAACATTGAAATGGTCAGTGTGAGAGGGTAGTGAAAAAGAGGTAGATCGTTTAGTAGGATGTAACAAGTTTGTGTATAAAGGGTGCTCATAGGAGGTTAATAGGTAGACAAGAGTTAATGGCAGTAGAAGTGTGAGTATGAGAAACATTTGTAAGTAGATTAAGGTGTAGGGTTTATTCATAGACATGGTAGATAAAAATTATATCTATATGTGCAGTGGTAAAATTGGTGAGGTCAGGAAGGGTAAAGAGAGAGATTGGAGAGATAGGGAGTGGTTTTAAAAAGGTGGGAAAACGTGAGATTGTGTGATGGAAGTGAAACCATGATTGGTGGAAATTGAGAGGGGGTGTGGTTTGATAGGTATAAGGTTAGGACCCCTGGGGGTGGGTGGGAATTGGGGGTAGGGGAGCGGAGCGAGCCCGCAGGGCGAACGGAGCGGGTCAGAGCAAGTAAAGATGAGCTCCTGGAGACAATCAGAAAGCTACCGATTGTGGAGGAGCTCTAGGTAGTTCCAGGTGAGTGCAGAGTTGTAGTACTATAAACAATTAACATCTTATAAGTAAGATCATAGCATCTAGGTCCAGAGAGGTCATCGTAGCACTGTGCTTAGCCCTCATCAGACCCATCATAGAGTATAATGCCTTCTTCAATACCTACCTGACCAGATACATGCATCAACTAGAATGCCCAAAAAGGTACCTTACGAAAAGAATGCAAGTAGTAAACACAATGTCCTATACTGATCACCTCAAAGCCCTGTTGCTTTACTTGGTTTCATACATACTTATGAGAGGTGGTCTTTGCCTGGCATACAGTGCATCCCTTGACCCTGTTATGATGAACCTTTTGCACATCCACAAAACAAACAGCATCACAACTACTAGATTAAAAGACCTACATTTTGCTTACAGCATAAATAGGATATATTGGAGAGACAGATACATTTCTCAGAGAAGTCCCATTCTCTGGAACAGGCTCCCCCATCCATGTGAAGCAGAGCTCCTTCTTAATCCTATTTAAGTGCAACTTGGACCAATGGATGGGTAATCAGAAATTCACCCCTGGTCTGGAGCCTATGGCTCTGATGGACAGAGGCAGTCAGTAAATTACCCTCTATATAAATCAAATGTGTTGGTCCCATTTGGCTTACATGGCGAGGCGTATAAGGGCCCTAGTGGATGTTAGCCTAGTATACACCTATGAACCTTTAAAGCATATTGCTCAACTGGAAAAAACAGTTTAGCCAAAAAAATTAAAGACCTTAAAACCTTCAACCATCTTGATATATTAGCACAAATTTCCTTATATTCAGCAGCCTACCATTAGCATAGCTCTACTTATATTATACCTCTTAGCCTACCAGCAGCACTGAGGTGACTTGTGTTTTGCTTTTTGAGCCATGAAAGACATAGTCCTACTTGACCTCCTGGTTCTTCAGAAAACTGGTGAGTTTAGAAACATCTACACTAGGAACAAAATTTACATCAACAGGTAAGCAAGACTTGATGGAGGGATAAATCCCTAAATAAACTTATTGCCAGTCTGTGGAATAAGTTACCACCAGAGTCCCAGGGAAGCACAACTTTGTCTTTCATTAGGGCTACTCCTGATGACTGGATGGGTAGCCATAACTTTACTCAGAAATAAACCGCTCCAACAACAAGCAAAAACTTGATTAAAGCAAAGCTTTTGGGTAACAACCCTTTCTCAATGCTAATACAGTATTAACATTGAGAAAGGGTTGTTACTCAAAAGCTTTGCATTAATAAAGTTATTGCTTGATGTTGGAGCGGTTTATTCCTGAGTCTGTCATTATTTTTCCAGTTACCACAGTATCAACCATATTACCTAGGCATGCATTTACACCAGGATTATCATGTATGGCCCTGCTTGATTTGGGTGTCATAAACAGGGACAAAAATATTTAAGTGCATCTACTTAAAGGTGTATATGGCCAAATCTCATGGTACCTGTGATCACTTACAAAATGTTGTTCCTATTCATTTTGTTGCATAATGGTGCGCATCTTGTCACATTTTCTGACACTACAGCATATACATTTGTTTGCTTGTAGAATACTTTACTCTCTAAGTAGTTACTATGGAGGGTCAATATCCAGGTGAACTAGACAGTTAACAAATAACTGTAATAAGTCAAACCAAAGCTTGGGCACCATTTTGTGCAGACAACAAATCAAGTCACAATAGATTGAAAAGGATGGAGAATGACGGGGCTCAATATATAGTTAAATAACACCGCTGAATATTGCACTGGCAACCATCAAAACTGTTAAATCAACAAAGCATAATGTCAACTTATAGATCATTGCAAAGCAAAAAAAATTTTCAGGAAGCTTACCTTATTCACCAACCTCCCGCACACCCACCCAACCCCAATATCTTTAAACATACTACCTCCAGGAAAGCACAACATTTGGGTTAAGAAGAAACTTGATTACCCCCCCCCAAGGGTTCCTCAGTCTTACTGCCACCTTGCTCATCCTTAGATGTATTATTCATCCTGCAGCCTCCAAGGACTGCCAAAACTGCTGTCCATTTATATAATATATATATATATATATATATATATATATATACATATATATATATATATATATATATATATATATATATATATATATATATATATATATATATATATATAT